>NW_027463013.1:0-51212 GCF_050947455.1 Rhinoderma darwinii
TAGTGTTTTTTTAGACTGGCTGCCACGAGCTGAAACGAATGCAGCCAAGAGCGAGCGTCTGTGACTTACGGTTCAAGAGTTATTCACATAAACATGGTTCGGAACTTTGCTGCCAGCCGCGAAAGCGAAAATAACCAAGATCGAGCGTCTAGGATTTACTTGTGAATAGCTCGCCTGGGAAACTTTCAGATAAGTCAAAGACAGTGCTTCTATGCTAATTGCCAGGAGCTGAGACGAATGCCGCCAAGATCAAGCGTCTAAGACTTACGGTTCAAGAATTAGCCTCAGAAACAGTGGGAAACAGTGCTTCTATACTAATTGCCAGGCGCTGAGACGAATGCCGCCAAGATCGAGCGTCTATGACTTACGGTTCAAGAATTAGCCTCAGAAAACAGTGGTTCTGAACATGCTGCCAATAGCTCGCCTGGGAAACATCCAGAGAAGTCCAAGATAGTGTTTTTTAGACTGGCTGCCACGAGCTGAAACGAATGCAGCCAAGAGCGAGCGTCTGTGACTTACGGTTCAAGAGTTATTCACAGAAACATGGTTCGGAACTTTGCTGCCAGCCGCGAAAGCGAAAATAACCAAGATCGAGCGTCTAGGATTTACTTGTCAATAGCTCGCCTGGGAAACATCCAGAGAAGTCAAAGACAGTGCTTCTATACTAATTGCCAGGCGCTGAGACGAATGCCGCCAAGATCGAGCGTGTATGACTTACGGTTCAAGAATTAGCCTCAGAAACAGTGGGAAACAGTGCTTCTATACTAATTGCCAGGCGCTGAGACGAATGCCGCCAAGATCGAGCGTCTATGACTTACGGTTCAAGAATTAGCCTCAGAAACAGTGGTTCTGAACATGCTGCCAATAGCTCGCCTGGGAAACATCCAGAGAAGTCCAAGATAGTGTTTTTTAGACTGGCTGCCACGAGCTGAAACGAATGCAGCCAAGAGCGAGCGTCTGTGACTTACGGTTCAAGAGTTATTCACAGAAACATGGTTCTGAACTTTGCTGCCAGCCGCGAAAGCGAAAGTAACCAAGATCGAGCGTCTAGGATTTACTTGTGAATAGCTCGCCTGGGAAACTTTCAGATAAGTCAAAGACAGTGCTTCTATACTAATTGCCAGGCGCTGAGACGAATGCCGCCAAGATCAAGCGTCTAAGACTTACGGTTCAAGAATTAGCCTCAGAAACAGTGGGAAACAGTGCTTCTATACTAAATGCCAGGCGCTGAGACGAATGCCGCCAAGATCGAGCGTCTATGACTTACGGTTCAAGAATTAGCCTCAGAAACAGTGGTTTTGAACATGCTGCCAATAGCTCGCCTGGGAAACATCCAGAGAAGTCCAAGATAGTGTTTTTTTAGACTGGCTGCCACGAGCTGAAACGAATGCAGCCAAGAGCGAGCGTCTGTGACTTACGGTTCAAGAGTTATTCACAGAAACATGGTTCTGAACTTTGCTGCCAGCCGCGAAAGCGAAAGTAACCAAGATCGAGCGTCTAGGATTTACTTGTGAATAGCTCGCCTGGGAAACATCCAGAGAAGTCAAAGACAGTGCTTCTATACTAATTGCCAGGCGCTGAGACGAATGCCGCCAAGATCAAGCGTCTAAGACTTACGGTTCAAGAATTAGCCTCAGAAACAGTGGGAAACAGTGCTTCTATACTAATTGCCAGGCGCTGAGACGAATGCCGCCAAGATCGAGCGTCTATGACTTACGGTTCAAGAATTAGCCTCAGAAACAGTGGTTTTGAACATGCTGCCAATAGCTCGCCTGGGAAACATCCAGAGAAGTCCAAGATAGTGTTTTTTAGACTGGCTGCCACGAGCTGAAACGAATGCAGCCAAGAGCGAGCGTCTGTGACTTACGGTTCAAGAGTTATTCACAGAAACATGGTTCGGAACTTTGCTGCCAGCCGCGAAAGCGAAAATAACCAAGATCGAGCGTCTAGGATTTACTTGTCAATAGCTCGCCTGGGAAACATCCAGAGAAGTCAAAGACAGTGCTTCCATACTAATTGCCAGGCGCTGAGACGAATGCCGCCAAGATCGAGCGTCTATGACTTACGGTTCAGGAATTAGCCTCAGAAACAGTGGTTCTGAACATTCTGCCAATAGCTCGCCTGGGAAACATCCAGAGAAGTCCAAGATAGTGTTTTTTTTAGACTGGCTGCCACGAGCTGAAACGAATGCAGCCAAGAGCGAGCGTCTGTGACTTACGGTTCAAGAGTTATTCACAGAAACATGGTTCTGAACTTTGCTGCCAGCCGCGAAAGCGAAAATAACCAAGATCGAGCGTCAAGGATTTACTTGTCAATAGCTCGCCTGGGAAACATCCAGTGAAGTCAAAGACAGTGCTTCTATACTAATTGCCAGGCGCTGAGACGAATGCCGCCAAGATCGAGCGTCTATGACTTACGGTTCAAGAATTAGCCTCAGAAACAGTGGTTCTGAACATGCTGCCAAAAGCTCGCCTGGGAAACATCCAGAGAAGTCCAAGATAGTGTTTTTTTAGACTGGCTGCCACGAGCTGAAACGAATGCAGCCAAGAGCGAGCGTCTGTGACTTACGGTTCAAGAGTTATTCACATAAACATGGTTCGGAACTTTGCTGCCAGCCGCGAAAGCGAAAATAACCAAGATCGAGCGTCTAGGATTTACTTGTGAATAGCTCGCCTGGGAAACTTTCAGATAAGTCAAAGACAGTGCTTCTATGCTAATTGCCAGGAGCTGAGACGAATGCCGCCAAGATCAAGCGTCTAAGACTTACGGTTCAAGAATTAGCCTCAGAAACAGTGGGAAACAGTGCTTCTATACTAATTGCCAGGCGCTGAGACGAATGCCGCCAAGATCGAGCGTCTATGACTTACGGTTCAAGAATTAGCCTCAGAAACAGTGGTTCTGAACATGCTGCCAATAGCTCGCCTGGGAAACATCCAGAGAAGTCCAAGATAGTGTTTTTTAGACTGGCTGCCACGAGCTGAAACGAATGCAGCCAAGAGCGAGCGTCTGTGACTTACGGTTCAAGAGTTATTCACAGAAACATGGTTCGGAACTTTGCTGCCAGCCGCGAAAGCGAAAATAACCAAGATCGAGCGTCTAGGATTTACTTGTCAATAGCTCGCCTGGGAAACATCCAGAGAAGTCAAAGACAGTGCTTCTATACTAATTGCCAGGCGCTGAGACGAATGCCGCCAAGATCGAGCGTGTATGACTTACGGTTCAAGAATTAGCCTCAGAAACAGTGGGAAACAGTGCTTCTATACTAATTGCCAGGCGCTGAGACGAATGCCGCCAAGATCGAGCGTCTATGACTTACGGTTCAAGAATTAGCCTCAGAAACAGTGGTTCTGAACATGCTGCCAATAGCTCGCCTGGGAAACATCCAGAGAAGTCCAAGATAGTGTTTTTTAGACTGGCTGCCACGAGCTGAAACGAATGCAGCCAAGAGCGAGCGTCTGTGACTTACGGTTCAAGAGTTATTCACAGAAACATGGTTCTGAACTTTGCTGCCAGCCGCGAAAGCGAAAGTAACCAAGATCGAGCGTCTAGGATTTACTTGTGAATAGCTCGCCTGGGAAACTTTCAGATAAGTCAAAGACAGTGCTTCTATACTAATTGCCAGGCGCTGAGACGAATGCCGCCAAGATCAAGCGTCTAAGACTTACGGTTCAAGAATTAGCCTCAGAAACAGTGGGAAACAGTGCTTCTATACTAAATGCCAGGCGCTGAGACGAATGCCGCCAAGATCGAGCGTCTATGACTTACGGTTCAAGAATTAGCCTCAGAAACAGTGGTTTTGAACATGCTGCCAATAGCTCGCCTGGGAAACATCCAGAGAAGTCCAAGATAGTGTTTTTTTAGACTGGCTGCCACGAGCTGAAACGAATGCAGCCAAGAGCGAGCGTCTGTGACTTACGGTTCAAAAGTTATTCACATAAACATGGTTCTGAACTTTGCTGCCAGCCGCGAAAGCCATAGCAACCAAGATCGAGCGTCTAGGATTTACTTGTGAATAGCTCGCCTGGAAAACATCCAGAGAAGTCAAAGACAGTGCTTCTATACTAATTGCCAGGCGCTGAGACGAATGCCGCCAAGATCAAGCGTCTAAGACTTACGGTTCAAGAATTAGCCTCAGAAACAGTGGGAAACAGTGCTTCTATACTAATTGCCAGGCGCTGAGACGAATGCCGCCAAGATCGAGCGTCTATGACTTACGGTTCAAGAATTAGCCTCAGAAACAGTGGTTCAAAACATGCTGCCAATAGCTCGCCTGGGAAACATCCAGAGAAGTCCAAGATAGTGTTTTTTAGACTGGCTGCCACGAGCTGAAACGAATGCAGCCAAGAGCGAGCGTCTGTGACTTACGGTTCAAGAGTTATTCACAGAAACATGGTTCGGAACTTTGCTGCCAGCCGCGAAAGCGAAAATAACCAAGATCGAGCGTCTAGGATTTACTTGTCAATAGCTCACCTGGGAAACATCCAGAGAAGTCAAAGACAGTGCTTCTATACTAATTGCCAGGCGCTGAGACGAATGCCGCCAAGATCGAGCGTCTATGACTTACGGTTCAAGAATTAGCCTCAGAAACAGTGGTTCTGAACATGCTGCCAATAGCTCGCCTGGGAAACATCCAGAGAAGTCCAAGATAGTGATTTTTTAGACTGGCTGCCACGAGCTGAAACGCATGCAGCCAAGAGCGAGCGTCTGTGACTTACGGTTCAAGAGTTATTCACAGAAACATGGTTCTGAACTTTGCTGCCAGCCGCGAAAGCGAAAGTAACCAAGATCGAGCGTCTAGGATTTACTTGTGAATAGCTCGCCTGGGAAACTTTCAGATAAGTCAAAGACAGTGCTTCTATACTAATTGCCAGGCGCTGAGACGAATGCCGCCAAGATCAAGCGTCTAAGACTTACGGTTCAAGAATTAGCCTCAGAAACAGTGGGAAACAGTGCTTCTATACTAATTGCCAGGCGCTGAGACGAATGCCGCCAAGATCGAGCGTCTATGACTTACGGTTCAAGAATTAGCCTCAGAAACAGTGGTTCTGAACATGCTGCCAATAGCTCGCCTGGGAAACATCCAGAGAAGTCCAAGATAGTGATTTTTTAGACTGGCTGCCACGAGCTGAAACGCATGCAGCCAAGAGCGAGCGTCTGTGACTTACGGTTCAAGAGTTATTCACAGAAACATGGTTCTGAACTTTGCTGCCAGCCGCGAAAGCGAAAGTAACCAAGATCGAGCGTCTAGGATTTACTTGTGAATAGCTCGCCTGGGAAACTTTCAGATAAGTCAAAGACAGTGCTTCTATACTAATTGCCAGGCGCTGAGACGAATGCCGCCAAGATCAAGCGTCTAAGACTTACGGTTCAAGAATTAGCCTCAGAAACAGTGGGAAACAGTGCTTCTATACTAATTGCCAGGCGCTGAGACGAATGCCGCCAAGATCGAGCGTCTATGACTTACGGTTCAAGAATTAGCCTCAGAAACAGTGGTTCTGAACATGCTGCCAATAGCTCGCCTGGGAAACATCCAGAGAAGTCCAAGATAGTGTTTTTTTTAGACTGGCTGCCACGAGCTGAAACGAATGCAGCCAAGAGCGAGCGTCTGTGACTTACGGTTCAAAAGTTATTCACATAAACATGGTTCTGAACTTTGCTGCCAGCCGCGAAAGCCAAAGCAACCAAGATCGAGCGTCTAGGATTTACTTGTGAATAGCTCGCCTGGAAAACTTCCAGAGAAGTCAAAGACAGTGCAGCTATACTAATTGCCAGGCGCTGAGACGAATGCCGCCAAGATCAAGCGTCTAAGACTTACGGTTCAAGAATTAGCCTCAGAAACAGTGGGAAACAGTGCTTCTATACTAATTGCCAGGCGCTGAGACGAATGCCGCCAAGATCGAGCGTCTATGACTTACGGTTCAAGAATTAGCCTCAGAAACAGTGGTTCTGAACATGCTGCCAATAGCTCGACTGGGAAACATCCAGAGAAGTCCAAGATAGTGTTTTTTAGACTGGCTGCCACGAGCTGAAACGAATGCAGCCAAGAGCGAGCGTCTGTGACTTACGGTTCAAGAGTTATTCACAGAAACATGGTTCTGAACTTTGCTGCCAGCCGCGAAAGCGAAAGTAACCAAGATCGAGCGTCTAGGATTTACTTGTGAATAGCTCGCCTGGGAAACTTTCAGATAAGTCAAAGACAGTGCTTCTATACTAATTGCCAGGCGCTGAGACGAATGCCGCCAAGATCAAGCGTCTAAGACTTACGGTTCAAGAATTAGCCTCAGAAACAGTGGGAAACAGTGCTTCTATACTAATTGCCAGGCGCTGAGACGAATGCCGCCAAGATCGAGCGTCTATGACTTACGGTTCAAGAATTAGCCTCAGAAATAGTGGTTTTGAACATGCTGCCAATAGCTCGCCTGGGAAACATCCATTGAAGTCCAAGATAGTGTTTTTTTAGACTGGCTGCCACGAGCTGAAACGAATGCAGCCAAGAGCGAGCGTCTGTGACTTACGGTTCAAGAGTTATTCACAGAAACATGGTTCTGAACTTTGCTGCCAGCCGCGAAAGCGAAAGTAACCAAGATCGAGCGTCTAGGATTTACTTGTGAATAGCTCGCCTGGGAAACATCCAGAGAAGTCAAAGACAGTGCTTCTATACTAATTGCCAGGCGCTGAGACGAATGCCGCCAAGATCAAGCGTCTAAGACTTACGGTTCAAGAATTAGCCTCAGAAAAAGTGGGAAACAGTGCTTCTATACTAATTGCCAGGCGCTGAGACGAATGCCGCCAAGATCGAGCGTCTATGACTTACGGTTCAAGAATTAGCCTCAGAAACAGTGGTTCTGAACATGCTGCCAATAGCTCGCCTGGGAAACATCCAGAGAAGTCCAAGATAGTGTTTTTTTTAGACTGGCTGCCACGAGCTGAAACGAATGCAGCCAAGAGCGAGCGTCTGTGACTTACGGTTCAAAAGTTATTCACATAAACATGGTTCTGAACTTTGCTGCCAGCCGCAAAAGCCAAAGCAACCAAGATCGAGCGTCTAGGATTTACTTGTGAATAGCTCGCCTGGAAAACTTCCAGAGAAGTCAAAGACAGTGCAGCTATACTAATTGCCAGGCGCTGAGACGAATGCCGCCAAGATCAAGCGTCTAAGACTTACGGTTCAAGAATTAGCCTCAGAAACAGTGGGAAACAGTGCTTCTATACTAATTGCCAGGCGCTGAGACGAATGCCGCCAAGATCGAGCGTCTATGACTTACGGTTCAAGAATTAGCCTCAGAAACAGTGGTTCTGAACATGCTGCCAATAGCTCGACTGGGAAACATCCAGAGAAGTCCAAGATAGTGTTTTTTAGACTGGCTGCCACGAGCTGAAACGAATGCAGCCAAGAGCGAGCGTCTGTCACTTACGGTTCAAGAGTTATTCACAGAAACATGGTTCTGAACTTTGCTGCCAGCCGCGAAAGCGAAAATAACCAAGATCGAGCGTCTAGGATTTACTTGTGAATAGCTCGCCTGGAAAACTTCCAGAGAAGTCAAAGACAGTGCAGCTATACTAATTGCCAGGCGCTGAGACGAATGCCGCCAAGATCAAGCGTCTAAGACTTACGGTTCAAGAATTAGCCTCAGAAACAGTGGGAAACAGTGCTTCTATACTAATTGCCAGGCGCTGAGACGAATGCCGCCAAGATCGAGCGTCTATGACTTACGGTTCAAGAATTAGCCTCAGAAACAGTGGTTCTGAACATGCTGCCAATAGCTCGACTGGGAAACATCCAGAGTAGTCCAAGATAGTGTTTTTTAGACTGGCTGCCACGAGCTGAAACGAATGCAGCCAAGAGCGAGCGTCTGTCACTTACGGTTCAAGAGTTATTCACAGAAACATGGTTCTGAACTTTGCTGCCAGCCGCGAAAGCGAAAATAACCAAGATCGAGCGTCTAGGATTTACTTGTCAATAGCTCGCCTGGGAAACATCCAGAGAAGTCAAAGACAGTGCTTCTATACTAATTGCCAGGCGCTGAGACGAATGCCGCCAAGATCGAGCGTCTATGACTTACGGTTCAAGAATTAGCCTCAGAAACAGTGGGAAACAGTGCTTCTATACTAATTGCCAGGCGCTGAGACGAATGCCGCCAAGATCGAGCGTCTATGACTTACGGTTCAAGAATTAGCCTCAGAAACAGTGGTTCTGAACATGCTGCCAATAGCTCGCCTGGGAAACATCCAGAGAAGTCCAAGATAGTGATTTTTTAGACTGGCTGCCACGAGCTGAAAAGCATGCAGCCAAGAGCGAGCGTCTGTGACTTACGGTTCAAGAGTTATTCACAGAAACATGGTTCTGAACTTTGCTGCCAGCCGCGAAAGCGAAAGTAACCAAGATCGAGCGTCTAGGATTTACTTGTGAATAGCTCGCCTGGGAAACTTTCAGATAAGTCAAAGACAGTGCTTCTATACTAATTGCCAGGCGCTGAGACGATTGCCGCCAAGATCAAGCGTCTAAGACTTACGGTTCAAGAATTAGCCTCAGAAACAGTGGGAAACAGTGCTTCTATACTAATTGCCAGGCGCTGAGACGAATGCCGCCAAGATCGAGCGTCTATGACTTACGGTTCAAGAATTAGCCTCAGAAACAGTGGTTCTGAACATGCTGCCAATAGCTCGCCTGGGAAACATCCAGAGAAGTCCAAGATAGTGATTTTTTAGACTGGCTGCCGCGAGCTGAAACGAATGCAGCCAAGAGCGAGCGTCTGTGACTTACGGTTCAAAAGTTATTCACATAAACATGGTTCTGAACTTTGCTGCCAGCCGCGAAAGCCAAAGCAACCAAGATCGAGCGTCTAGGATTTACTTGTGAATAGCTCGCCTGGAAAACTTCCAGAGAAGTCAAAGACAGTGCAGCTATACTAATTGCCAGGCGCTGAGACGAATGCCGCCAAGATCAAGCGTCTAAGACTTACGGTTCAAGAATTAGCCTCAGAAACAGTGGGAAACAGTGCTTCTATACTAATTGCCAGGCGCTGAGACGAATGTCGCCAAGATCGAGCGTCTATGACTTACGGTTCAAGAATTAGCCTCAGAAACAGTGGTTCTGAACATGCTGCCAATAGCTCGCCTGGGAAACATCCAGAGAAGTCCAAGATAGTGTTTTTTAGACTGGCTGCCACGAGCTGAAACGAATGCAGCCAAGAGCGAGCGTCTGTGACTTACGGTTCAAGAGTTATTCACAGAAACATGGTTCTGAACTTTGCTGCCAGCCGCGAAAGCGAAAGTAACCAAGATCGAGCGTCTAGGATTTACTTGTGAATAGCTCGCCTGGGAAACTTTCAGATAAGTCAAAGACAGTGCTTCTATACTAATTGCCAGGCGCTGAGACGAATGCCGCCAAGATCAAGCGTCTAAGACTTACGGTTCAAGAATTAGCCTCAGAAACAGTGGGAAACAGTGCTTCTATACTAATTGCCAGGCGCTGAGACGAATGCCGCCAAGATCGAGCGTCTATGACTTACGGTTCAAGAATTAGCCTCAGAAACAGTGGTTCTGAACATGCTGCCAATAGCTCGCCTGGGAAACATCCAGAGAAGTCCAAGTTAGTGTTTTTTTAGACTGGCTGCCACGAGCTGAAACGAATGCAGCCAAGAGCGAGCGTCTGTGACTTACGGTTCAAAAGTTATTCACATAAACATGGTTCTGAACTTTGCTGCCAGCCGCGAAAGCCAAAGCAACCAAGATCGAGCGTCTAGGATTTACTTGTGAATAGCTCGCCTGGAAAACTTCCAGAGAAGTCAAAGACAGTGCAGCTATACTAATTGCCAGGCGCTGAGACGAATGCCGCCAAGATCAAGCGTCTAAGACTTACGGTTCAAGAATTAGCCTCAGAAACAGTGGGAAACAGTGCTTCTATACTAATTGCCAGGCGCTGAGACGAATGCCGCCAAGATCGAGCGTCTATGACTTACGGTTCAAGAATTAGCCTCAGAAACAGTGGTTCTGAACATGCTGCCAATAGCTCGACTGGGAAACATCCAGAGAAGTCCAAGATAGTGATTTTTTAGACTGGCTGCCACGAGCTGTAACGCATGCAGCCAAGAGCGAGCGTCTGTCACTCACGGTTCAAGAGTTATTCACAGAAACATGGTTCTGAACTTTGCTGCCAGCCGCGAAAGCGAAAATAACCAAGATCGAGCGTCTAGGATTTACTTGTCAATAGCTCGACTGGGAAACATCCAGAGAAGTCAAAGATAGTGTTTTTTAGACTGGCTGCCACGAGCTGAAACGAATGCAGCCAAGAGCGAGCGTCTGTGACTTACGGTTCAAGAGTTATTCACAGAAACATGGTTCTGAACTTTGCTGCCAGCCGCGAAAGCGAAAGTAACCAAGATCGAGCGTCTAGGATTTACTTGTGAATAGCTCGCCTGGGAAACTTTCAGATAAGTCAAAGACAGTGCTTCTATGCTAATTGCCAGGCGCTGAGACGAATGCCGCCAAGATCAAGCGTCTAAGACTTACGGTTCAAGAATTAGCCTCAGAAACAGTGGGAAACAGTGCTTCTATACTAATTGCCAGGCGCTGAGACGAATGCCGCCAAGATCGAGCGTCTATGACTTACGGTTCAAGAATTAGCCTCAGAAACAGTGGTTTTGAACCGGCTGCCAATAGCTCGCCTGGGAAACATCCAGAGAAGTCCAAGATAGTGTTTTTTTAGACTGGCTGCCACGAGCTGAAACGAATGCAGCCAAGAGCGAGCGTCTGTGACTTACGGTTCAAGAGTTATTCACAGAAACATGGTTCTGAACTTTGCTGCCAGCCGCGAAAGCGAAAGTAACCAAGATCGAGCGTCTAGGATTTACTTGTGAATAGCTCGCCTGTGAAACTTTCAGATAAGTCAAAGACAGTGCTTCTATGCTAATTGCCAGGCGCTGAGACGAATGCCGCCAAGATCAAGCGTCTAAGACTTACGGTTCAAGAATTAGCCTCAGAAACAGTGGGAAACAGTGCTTCTATACTAATTGCCAGGCGCTGAGACGAATGCCGCCAAGATCGAGCGTCTATGACTTACGGTTCAAGAATTAGCCTCAGAAACAGTGGGAAACAGTGCTTCTATACAAATTTCCTGGTGCTGAGACGAATGCCGCCAAGATCGAGCGTCTATGACTTACGGTTCACGAATTAGCCTCAGAAACAGTGGTTCTAAACATGCTGCCAATAGCTCGCCTGGGAAACATCCAGAGAAGTCCAAGATAGTGTTTTTTAGACTGACTGCCACGAGCTGAAACGAATGCAGCCAAGAGCGAGCGTCTGTCACTTACGGTTCAAGAGTTATTCACAGAAACATGGTTCTGAACTTTGCTGCCAGCCGCGAAAGCGAAAATAACCAAGATCGAGCGTCTAGGATTTACTTGTATATAGCTCGCCTGGGAAACAACCAGAGAAGTCAAAGATAGTGCTTCCATACTAATTGCCAGGCGCTGAGACGAATGCCGCCAAGATCAAGCGTCTAAGACTTACGGTTCAAGAATTAGCCTCAGAAACAGTGGGAAACAGTGCTTCTATACTAATTGCCAGGCGCTGAGACGAATGCCGCCAAGATCGAGCGTCTATGACTTACGGTTCAAGAATTAGCCTCAGAAACAGTGGTTTTGAACATGCTGCCAATAGCTCGCCGGGGAAACATCCAGATAAGTCCAAGATAGTGTTTTTTAGACTGGCTGCCACGAGCTGAAACGAATGCAGCCAAGAGCGAGCGTCTGTGACTTACGGTTCAAAAGTTATTCACATAAACATGGTTCTGAACTTTGCTGCCAGCCGCGAAAGCGAAAGCAACCAAGATCGAGCGTCTAGGATTTACTTGTGAATAGCTCGCCTGGAAAACATCCAGAGAAGTCAAAGACAGTGCAGCTATACTAATTGCCAGGCGCTGAGACGAATGCCGCCAAGATCAAGCGTCTAAGACTTACGGTTCAAGAATTAGCCTCAGAAACAGTGGGAAACAGTGCTTCTATACTAATTGCCAGGCGCTGAGACGAATGCCGCCAAGATCGAGCGTCTATGACTTACGGTTCAAGAATTAGCCTCAGAAACAGTGGGAAACAGTGCTTCTATACTAATTGCCAGGCGCTGAGACGAATGCCGCCAAGATCGAGCGTCTATGACTTACGGTTCAAGAATTAGCCTCAGAAACAGTGGTTCTGAACATGCTGCCAATAGCTCGCCTGGGAAACATCCAGAGAAGTCCAAGATAGTGTTTTTTTAGACTGGCTGCCACGAGCTGAAACGCATGCAGCCAAGAGCGAGCGTCTGTGACTTACGGTTCAAGAGTTATTCACAGAAACATGGTTCTGAACTTTGCTGCCAGCCGCGAAAGCGAAAGTAACCAAGATCGAGCGTCTAGGATTTACTTGTGAATAGCTCGCCTGGGAAACTTTCAGATAAGTCAAAGACAGTGCTTCTATACTAATTGCCAGGCGCTGAGACGAATGCCGCCAAGATCAAGCGTCTAAGACTTACGGTTCAAGAATTAGCCTCAGAAACAGTGGGAAACAGTGCTTCTATACTAATTGCCAGGCGCTGAGACGAATGCCGCCAAGATCGAGCGTCTATGACTTACGGTTCAAGAATTAGCCTCAGAAACAGTGGTTTTGAACATGCTGCCAATAGCTCGCCTGGGAAACATCCAGAGAAGTCCAAGATAGTGTTTTTTTAGACTGGCTGCCACGAGCTGAAACGAATGCAGCCAAGAGCGAGCGTCTGTGACTTACGGTTCAAGAGTTATTCACAGAAACATGGTTCTGAACTTTGCTGCCAGCCGCGAAAGCGAAAGTAACCAAGATCGAGCGTCTAGGATTTACTTGTGAATAGCTCGCCTGGGAAACATCCAGAGAAGTCAAAGACAGTGCTTCTATACTAATTGCCAGGCGCTGAGACGAATGCCGCCAAGATCAAGCGTCTAAGACTTACGGTTCAAGAATTAGCCTCAGAAACAGTGGGAAACAGTGCTTCTATACTAATTGCCAGGCGCTGAGACGAATGCCGCCAAGATCGAGCGTCTATGACTTACGGTTCAAGAATTAGCCTCAGAAACAGTGGTTTTGAACATGCTGCCAATAGCTCGCCTGGGAAACATCCAGAGAAGTCCAAGATAGTGTTTTTTAGACTGGCTGCCACGAGCTGAAACGAATGCAGCCAAGAGCGAGCGTCTGTGACTTACGGTTCAAGAGTTATTCACAGAAACATGGTTCGGAACTTTGCTGCCAGCCGCGAAAGCGAAAATAACCAAGATCGAGCGTCTAGGATTTACTTGTCAATAGCTCGCCTGGGAAACATCCAGAGAAGTCAAAGACAGTGCTTCCATACTAATTGCCAGGCGCTGAGACGAATGCCGCCAAGATCGAGCGTCTATGACTTACGGTTCAGGAATTAGCCTCAGAAACAGTGGTTCTGAACATTCTGCCAATAGCTCGCCTGGGAAACATCCAGAGAAGTCCAAGATAGTGTTTTTTTTAGACTGGCTGCCACGAGCTGAAACGAATGCAGCCAAGAGCGAGCGTCTGTGACTTACGGTTCAAGAGTTATTCACAGAAACATGGTTCTGAACTTTGCTGCCAGCCGCGAAAGCGAAAATAACCAAGATCGAGCGTCAAGGATTTACTTGTCAATAGCTCGCCTGGGAAACATCCAGTGAAGTCAAAGACAGTGCTTCTATACTAATTGCCAGGCGCTGAGACGAATGCCGCCAAGATCGAGCGTCTATGACTTACGGTTCAAGAATTAGCCTCAGAAACAGTGGTTCTGAACATGCTGCCAAAAGCTCGCCTGGGAAACATCCAGAGAAGTCCAAGATAGTGTTTTTTTAGACTGGCTGCCACGAGCTGAAACGAATGCAGCCAAGAGCGAGCGTCTGTGACTTACGGTTCAAGAGTTATTCACAGAAACATGGTTCTGAACTTTGCTGCCAGCCGCGAAAGCGAAAGCAACCAAGATCGAGCGTCTAGGATTTAATTGTGAATAGCTCGCCTGGGAAACTTTCAGATAAGTCAAAGACAGTGCTTCTATGCTAATTGCCAGGAGCTGAGACGAATGCCGCCAAGATCAAGCGTCTAAGACTTACGGTTCAAGAATTAGCCTCAGAAACAGTGGGAAACAGTGCTTCTATACTAATTGCCAGGCGCTGAGACGAATGCCGCCAAGATCGAGCGTCTATGACTTACGGTTCAAGAATTAGCCTCAGAAACAGTGGTTCTGAACATGCTGCCAATAGCTCGCCTGGGAAACATCCAGAGAAGTCCAAGATAGTGTTTTTTAGACTGGCTGCCACGAGCTGAAACGAATGCAGCCAAGAGCGAGCGTCTGTGACTTACGGTTCAAGAGTTATTCACAGAAACATGGTTCGGAACTTTGCTGCCAGCCGCGAAAGCGAAAATAACCAAGATCGAGCGTCTAGGATTTACTTGTCAATAGCTCGCCTGGGAAACATCCAGAGAAGTCAAAGACAGTGCTTCTATACTAATTGCCAGGCGCTGAGACGAATGCCGCCAAGATCGAGCGTGTATGACTTACGGTTCAAGAATTAGCCTCAGAAACAGTGGGAAACAGTGCTTCTATACTAATTGCCAGGCGCTGAGACGAATGCCGCCAAGATCGAGCGTCTATGACTTACGGTTCAAGAATTAGCCTCAGAAACAGTGGTTCTGAACATGCTGCCAATAGCTCGCCTGGGAAACATCCAGAGAAGTCCAAGATAGTGTTTTTTAGACTGGCTGCCACGAGCTGAAACGAATGCAGCCAAGAGCGAGCGTCTGTGACTTACGGTTCAAGAGTTATTCACAGAAACATGGTTCTGAACTTTGCTGCCAGCCGCGAAAGCGAAAGTAACCAAGATCGAGCGTCTAGGATTTACTTGTGAATAGCTCGCCTGGGAAACTTTCAGATAAGTCAAAGACAGTGCTTCTATACTAATTGCCAGGCGCTGAGACGAATGCCGCCAAGATCAAGCGTCTAAGACTTACGGTTCAAGAATTAGCCTCAGAAACAGTGGGAAACAGTGCTTCTATACTAAATGCCAGGCGCTGAGACGAATGCCGCCAAGATCGAGCGTCTATGACTTACGGTTCAAGAATTAGCCTCAGAAACAGTGGTTTTGAACATGCTGCCAATAGCTCGCCTGGGAAACATCCAGAGAAGTCCAAGATAGTGTTTTTTTAGACTGGCTGCCACGAGCTGAAACGAATGCAGCCAAGAGCGAGCGTCTGTGACTTACGGTTCAAAAGTTATTCACATAAACATGGTTCTGAACTTTGCTGCCAGCCGCGAAAGCCATAGCAACCAAGATCGAGCGTCTAGGATTTACTTGTGAATAGCTCGCCTGGAAAACATCCAGAGAAGTCAAAGACAGTGCTTCTATACTAATTGCCAGGCGCTGAGACGAATGCCGCCAAGATCAAGCGTCTAAGACTTACGGTTCAAGAATTAGCCTCAGAAACAGTGGGAAACAGTGCTTCTATACTAATTGCCAGGCGCTGAGACGAATGCCGCCAAGATCGAGCGTCTATGACTTACGGTTCAAGAATTAGCCTCAGAAACAGTGGTTCAAAACATGCTGCCAATAGCTCGCCTGGGAAACATCCAGAGAAGTCCAAGATAGTGTTTTTTAGACTGGCTGCCACGAGCTGAAACGAATGCAGCCAAGAGCGAGCGTCTGTGACTTACGGTTCAAGAGTTATTCACAGAAACATGGTTCGGAACTTTGCTGCCAGCCGCGAAAGCGAAAATAACCAAGATCGAGCGTCTAGGATTTACTTGTCAATAGCTCACCTGGGAAACATCCAGAGAAGTCAAAGACAGTGCTTCTATACTAATTGCCAGGCGCTGAGACGAATGCCGCCAAGATCGAGCGTCTATGACTTACGGTTCAAGAATTAGCCTCAGAAACAGTGGTTCTGAACATGCTGCCAATAGCTCGCCTGGGAAACATCCAGAGAAGTCCAAGATAGTGATTTTTTAGACTGGCTGCCACGAGCTGAAACGCATGCAGCCAAGAGCGAGCGTCTGTGACTTACGGTTCAAGAGTTATTCACAGAAACATGGTTCTGAACTTTGCTGCCAGCCGCGAAAGCGAAAGTAACCAAGATCGAGCGTCTAGGATTTACTTGTGAATAGCTCGCCTGGGAAACATCCAGAGAAGTCAAAGACAGTGCTTCTATACTAATTGCCAGGCGCTGAGACGAATGCCGCCAAGATCAAGCGTCTAAGACTTACGGTTCAAGAATTAGCCTCAGAAAAAGTGGGAAACAGTGCTTCTATACTAATTGCCAGGCGCTGAGACGAATGCCGCCAAGATCGAGCGTCTATGACTTACGGTTCAAGAATTAGCCTCAGAAACAGTGGTTCTGAACATGCTGCCAATAGCTCGCCTGGGAAACATCCAGAGAAGTCCAAGTTAGTGTTTTTTTTAGACTGGCTGCCACGAGCTGAAACGAATGCAGCCAAGAGCGAGCGTCTGTGACTTACGGTTCAAAAGTTATTCACATAAACATGGTTCTGAACTTTGCTGCCAGCCGCGAAAGCCAAAGCAACCAAGATCGAGCGTCTAGGATTTACTTGTGAATAGCTCGCCTGGAAAACTTCCAGAGAAGTCAAAGACAGTGCAGCTATACTAATTGCCAGGCGCTGAGACGAATGCCGCCAAGATCAAGCGTCTAAGACTTACGGTTCAAGAATTAGCCTCAGAAACAGTGGGAAACAGTGCTTCTATACTAATTGCCAGGCGCTGAGACGAATGCCGCCAAGATCGAGCGTCTATGACTTACGGTTCAAGAATTAGCCTCAGAAACAGTGGTTCTGAACATGCTGCCAATAGCTCGACTGGGAAACATCCAGAGAAGTCCAAGATAGTGTTTTTTAGACTGGCTGCCACGAGCTGAAACGAATGCAGCCAAGAGCGAGCGTCTGTGACTTACGGTTCAAGAGTTATTCACAGAAACATGGTTCTGAACTTTGCTGCCAGCCGCGAAAGCGAAAGTAACCAAGATCGAGCGTCTAGGATTTACTTGTGAATAGCTCGCCTGGGAAACTTTCAGATAAGTCAAAGACAGTGCTTCTATACTAATTGCCAGGCGCTGAGACGAATGCCGCCAAGATCAAGCGTCTAAGACTTACGGTTCAAGAATTAGCCTCAGAAACAGTGGGAAACAGTGCTTCTATACTAATTGCCAGGCGCTGAGACGAATGCCGCCAAGATCGAGCGTCTATGACTTACGGTTCAAGAATTAGCCTCAGAAATAGTGGTTTTGAACATGCTGCCAATAGCTCGCCTGGGAAACATCCATTGAAGTCCAAGATAGTGTTTTTTTAGACTGGCTGCCACGAGCTGAAACGAATGCAGCCAAGAGCGAGCGTCTGTGACTTACGGTTCAAGAGTTATTCACAGAAACATGGTTCTGAACTTTGCTGCCAGCCGCGAAAGCGAAAGTAACCAAGATCGAGCGTCTAGGATTTACTTGTGAATAGCTCGCCTGGGAAACATCCAGAGAAGTCAAAGACAGTGCTTCTATACTAATTGCCAGGCGCTGAGACGAATGCCGCCAAGATCAAGCGTCTAAGACTTACGGTTCAAGAATTAGCCTCAGAAAAAGTGGGAAACAGTGCTTCTATACTAATTGCCAGGCGCTGAGACGAATGCCGCCAAGATCGAGCGTCTATGACTTACGGTTCAAGAATTAGCCTCAGAAACAGTGGTTCTGAACATGCTGCCAATAGCTCGCCTGGGAAACATCCAGAGAAGTCCAAGATAGTGTTTTTTTTAGACTGGCTGCCACGAGCTGAAACGAATGCAGCCAAGAGCGAGCGTCTGTGACTTACGGTTCAAAAGTTATTCACATAAACATGGTTCTGAACTTTGCTGCCAGCCGCAAAAGCCAAAGCAACCAAGATCGAGCGTCTAGGATTTACTTGTGAATAGCTCGCCTGGAAAACTTCCAGAGAAGTCAAAGACAGTGCAGCTATACTAATTGCCAGGCGCTGAGACGAATGCCGCCAAGATCAAGCGTCTAAGACTTACGGTTCAAGAATTAGCCTCAGAAACAGTGGGAAACAGTGCTTCTATACTAATTGCCAGGCGCTGAGACGAATGCCGCCAAGATCGAGCGTCTATGACTTACGGTTCAAGAATTAGCCTCAGAAACAGTGGTTCTGAACATGCTGCCAATAGCTCGACTGGGAAACATCCAGAGAAGTCCAAGATAGTGTTTTTTAGACTGGCTGCCACGAGCTGAAACGAATGCAGCCAAGAGCGAGCGTCTGTCACTTACGGTTCAAGAGTTATTCACAGAAACATGGTTCTGAACTTTGCTGCCAGCCGCGAAAGCGAAAATAACCAAGATCGAGCGTCTAGGATTTACTTGTGAATAGCTCGCCTGGAAAACTTCCAGAGAAGTCAAAGACAGTGCAGCTATACTAATTGCCAGGCGCTGAGACGAATGCCGCCAAGATCAAGCGTCTAAGACTTACGGTTCAAGAATTAGCCTCAGAAACAGTGGGAAACAGTGCTTCTATACTAATTGCCAGGCGCTGAGACGAATGCCGCCAAGATCGAGCGTCTATGACTTACGGTTCAAGAATTAGCCTCAGAAACAGTGGTTCTGAACATGCTGCCAATAGCTCGACTGGGAAACATCCAGAGTAGTCCAAGATAGTGTTTTTTAGACTGGCTGCCACGAGCTGAAACGAATGCAGCCAAGAGCGAGCGTCTGTCACTTACGGTTCAAGAGTTATTCACAGAAACATGGTTCTGAACTTTGCTGCCAGCCGCGAAAGCGAAAATAACCAAGATCGAGCGTCTAGGATTTACTTGTCAATAGCTCGCCTGGGAAACATCCAGAGAAGTCAAAGACAGTGCTTCTATACTAATTGCCAGGCGCTGAGACGAATGCCGCCAAGATCGAGCGTCTATGACTTACGGTTCAAGAATTAGCCTCAGAAACAGTGGGAAACAGTGCTTCTATACTAATTGCCAGGCGCTGAGACGAATGCCGCCAAGATCGAGCGTCTATGACTTACGGTTCAAGAATTAGCCTCAGAAACAGTGGTTCTGAACATGCTGCCAATAGCTCGCCTGGGAAACATCCAGAGAAGTCCAAGATAGTGATTTTTTAGACTGGCTGCCACGAGCTGAAAAGCATGCAGCCAAGAGCGAGCGTCTGTGACTTACGGTTCAAGAGTTATTCACAGAAACATGGTTCTGAACTTTGCTGCCAGCCGCGAAAGCGAAAGTAACCAAGATCGAGCGTCTAGGATTTACTTGTGAATAGCTCGCCTGGGAAACTTTCAGATAAGTCAAAGACAGTGCTTCTATACTAATTGCCAGGCGCTGAGACGATTGCCGCCAAGATCAAGCGTCTAAGACTTACGGTTCAAGAATTAGCCTCAGAAACAGTGGGAAACAGTGCTTCTATACTAATTGCCAGGCGCTGAGACGAATGCCGCCAAGATCGAGCGTCTATGACTTACGGTTCAAGAATTAGCCTCAGAAACAGTGGTTCTGAACATGCTGCCAATAGCTCGCCTGGGAAACATCCAGAGAAGTCCAAGATAGTGATTTTTTAGACTGGCTGCCGCGAGCTGAAACGAATGCAGCCAAGAGCGAGCGTCTGTGACTTACGGTTCAAAAGTTATTCACATAAACATGGTTCTGAACTTTGCTGCCAGCCGCGAAAGCCAAAGCAACCAAGATCGAGCGTCTAGGATTTACTTGTGAATAGCTCGCCTGGAAAACTTCCAGAGAAGTCAAAGACAGTGCAGCTATACTAATTGCCAGGCGCTGAGACGAATGCCGCCAAGATCAAGCGTCTAAGACTTACGGTTCAAGAATTAGCCTCAGAAACAGTGGGAAACAGTGCTTCTATACTAATTGCCAGGCGCTGAGACGAATGTCGCCAAGATCGAGCGTCTATGACTTACGGTTCAAGAATTAGCCTCAGAAACAGTGGTTCTGAACATGCTGCCAATAGCTCGCCTGGGAAACATCCAGAGAAGTCCAAGATAGTGTTTTTTAGACTGGCTGCCACGAGCTGAAACGAATGCAGCCAAGAGCGAGCGTCTGTGACTTACGGTTCAAGAGTTATTCACAGAAACATGGTTCTGAACTTTGCTGCCAGCCGCGAAAGCGAAAGTAACCAAGATCGAGCGTCTAGGATTTACTTGTGAATAGCTCGCCTGGGAAACTTTCAGATAAGTCAAAGACAGTGCTTCTATACTAATTGCCAGGCGCTGAGACGAATGCCGCCAAGATCAAGCGTCTAAGACTTACGGTTCAAGAATTAGCCTCAGAAACAGTGGGAAACAGTGCTTCTATACTAATTGCCAGGCGCTGAGACGAATGCCGCCAAGATCGAGCGTCTATGACTTACGGTTCAAGAATTAGCCTCAGAAACAGTGGTTCTGAACATGCTGCCAATAGCTCGCCTGGGAAACATCCAGAGAAGTCCAAGATAGTGATTTTTTAGACTGGCTGCCGCGAGCTGAAACGAATGCAGCCAAGAGCGAGCGTCTGTGACTTACGGTTCAAAAGTTATTCACATAAACATGGTTCTGAACTTTGCTGCCAGCCGCGAAAGCCAAAGCAACCAAGATCGAGCGTCTAGGATTTACTTGTGAATAGCTCGCCTGGAAAACTTCCAGAGAAGTCAAAGACAGTGCAGCTATACTAATTGCCAGGCGCTGAGACGAATGCCGCCAAGATCAAGCGTCTAAGACTTACGGTTCAAGAATTAGCCTCAGAAACAGTGGGAAACAGTGCTTCTATACTAATTGCCAGGCGCTGAGACGAATGTCGCCAAGATCGAGCGTCTATGACTTACGGTTCAAGAATTAGCCTCAGAAACAGTGGTTCTGAACATGCTGCCAATAGCTCGCCTGGGAAACATCCAGAGAAGTCCAAGATAGTGTTTTTTAGACTGGCTGCCACGAGCTGAAACGAATGCAGCCAAGAGCGAGCGTCTGTGACTTACGGTTCAAGAGTTATTCACAGAAACATGGTTCTGAACTTTGCTGCCAGCCGCGAAAGCGAAAGTAACCAAGATCGAGCGTCTAGGATTTACTTGTGAATAGCTCGCCTGGGAAACTTTCAGATAAGTCAAAGACAGTGCTTCTATACTAATTGCCAGGCGCTGAGACGAATGCCGCCAAGATCAAGCGTCTAAGACTTACGGTTCAAGAATTAGCCTCAGAAACAGTGGGAAACAGTGCTTCTATACTAATTGCCAGGCGCTGAGACGAATGCCGCCAAGATCGAGCGTCTATGACTTACGGTTCAAGAATTAGCCTCAGAAACAGTGGTTCTGAACATGCTGCCAATAGCTCGCCTGGGAAACATCCAGAGAAGTCCAAGTTAGTGTTTTTTTTAGACTGGCTGCCACGAGCTGAAACGAATGCAGCCAAGAGCGAGCGTCTGTGACTTACGGTTCAAAAGTTATTCACATAAACATGGTTCTGAACTTTGCTGCCAGCCGCGAAAGCCAAAGCAACCAAGATCGAGCGTCTAGGATTTACTTGTGAATAGCTCGCCTGGAAAACTTCCAGAGAAGTCAAAGACAGTGCAGCTATACTAATTGCCAGGCGCTGAGACGAATGCCGCCAAGATCAAGCGTCTAAGACTTACGGTTCAAGAATTAGCCTCAGAAACAGTGGGAAACAGTGCTTCTATACTAATTGCCAGGCGCTGAGACGAATGCCGCCAAGATCGAGCGTCTATGACTTACGGTTCAAGAATTAGCCTCAGAAACAGTGGTTCTGAACATGCTGCCAATAGCTCGACTGGGAAACATCCAGAGAAGTCCAAGATAGTGATTTTTTAGACTGGCTGCCACGAGCTGTAACGCATGCAGCCAAGAGCGAGCGTCTGTCACTCACGGTTCAAGAGTTATTCACAGAAACATGGTTCTGAACTTTGCTGCCAGCCGCGAAAGCGAAAATAACCAAGATCGAGCGTCTAGGATTTACTTGTCAATAGCTCGACTGGGAAACATCCAGAGAAGTCAAAGATAGTGTTTTTTAGACTGGCTGCCACGAGCTGAAACGAATGCAGCCAAGAGCGAGCGTCTGTGACTTACGGTTCAAGAGTTATTCACAGAAACATGGTTCTGAACTTTGCTGCCAGCCGCGAAAGCGAAAGTAACCAAGATCGAGCGTCTAGGATTTACTTGTGAATAGCTCGCCTGGGAAACTTTCAGATAAGTCAAAGACAGTGCTTCTATACTAATTGCCAGGCGCTGAGACGAATGCCGCCAAGATCAAGCGTCTAAGACTTACGGTTCAAGAATTAGCCTCAGAAACAGTGGGAAACAGTGCTTCTATACTAATTGCCAGGCGCTGAGACGAATGCCGCCAAGATCGAGCGTCTATGACTTACGGTTCAAGAATTAGCCTCAGAAACAGTGGTTCTGAACATGCTGCCAATAGCTCGCCTGGGAAACATCCAGAGAAGTCCAAGATAGTGATTTTTTAGACTGGCTGCCGCGAGCTGAAACGAATGCAGCCAAGAGCGAGCGTCTGTGACTTACGGTTCAAAAGTTATTCACATAAACATGGTTCTGAACTTTGCTGCCAGCCGCGAAAGCCAAAGCAACCAAGATCGAGCGTCTAGGATTTACTTGTGAATAGCTCGCCTGGAAAACTTCCAGAGAAGTCAAAGACAGTGCAGCTATACTAATTGCCAGGCGCTGAGACGAATGCCGCCAAGATCAAGCGTCTAAGACTTACGGTTCAAGAATTAGCCTCAGAAACAGTGGGAAACAGTGCTTCTATACTAATTGCCAGGCGCTGAGACGAATGTCGCCAAGATCGAGCGTCTATGACTTACGGTTCAAGAATTAGCCTCAGAAACAGTGGTTCTGAACATGCTGCCAATAGCTCGCCTGGGAAACATCCAGAGAAGTCCAAGATAGTGTTTTTTAGACTGGCTGCCACGAGCTGAAACGAATGCAGCCAAGAGCGAGCGTCTGTGACTTACGGTTCAAGAGTTATTCACAGAAACATGGTTCTGAACTTTGCTGCCAGCCGCGAAAGCGAAAGTAACCAAGATCGAGCGTCTAGGATTTACTTGTGAATAGCTCGCCTGGGAAACTTTCAGATAAGTCAAAGACAGTGCTTCTATACTAATTGCCAGGCGCTGAGACGAATGCCGCCAAGATCAAGCGTCTAAGACTTACGGTTCAAGAATTAGCCTCAGAAACAGTGGGAAACAGTGCTTCTATACTAATTGCCAGGCGCTGAGACGAATGCCGCCAAGATCGAGCGTCTATGACTTACGGTTCAAGAATTAGCCTCAGAAACAGTGGTTCTGAACATGCTGCCAATAGCTCGCCTGGGAAACATCCAGAGAAGTCCAAGTTAGTGTTTTTTTTAGACTGGCTGCCACGAGCTGAAACGAATGCAGCCAAGAGCGAGCGTCTGTGACTTACGGTTCAAAAGTTATTCACATAAACATGGTTCTGAACTTTGCTGCCAGCCGCGAAAGCCAAAGCAACCAAGATCGAGCGTCTAGGATTTACTTGTGAATAGCTCGCCTGGAAAACTTCCAGAGAAGTCAAAGACAGTGCAGCTATACTAATTGCCAGGCGCTGAGACGAATGCCGCCAAGATCAAGCGTCTAAGACTTACGGTTCAAGAATTAGCCTCAGAAACAGTGGGAAACAGTGCTTCTATACTAATTGCCAGGCGCTGAGACGAATGCCGCCAAGATCGAGCGTCTATGACTTACGGTTCAAGAATTAGCCTCAGAAACAGTGGTTCTGAACATGCTGCCAATAGCTCGACTGGGAAACATCCAGAGAAGTCCAAGATAGTGATTTTTTAGACTGGCTGCCACGAGCTGTAACGCATGCAGCCAAGAGCGAGCGTCTGTCACTCACGGTTCAAGAGTTATTCACAGAAACATGGTTCTGAACTTTGCTGCCAGCCGCGAAAGCGAAAATAACCAAGATCGAGCGTCTAGGATTTACTTGTCAATAGCTCGACTGGGAAACATCCAGAGAAGTCAAAGATAGTGTTTTTTAGACTGGCTGCCACGAGCTGAAACGAATGCAGCCAAGAGCGAGCGTCTGTGACTTACGGTTCAAGAGTTATTCACAGAAACATGGTTCTGAACTTTGCTGCCAGCCGCGAAAGCGAAAGTAACCAAGATCGAGCGTCTAGGATTTACTTGTGAATAGCTCGCCTGGGAAACTTTCAGATAAGTCAAAGACAGTGCTTCTATGCTAATTGCCAGGCGCTGAGACGAATGCCGCCAAGATCAAGCGTCTAAGACTTACGGTTCAAGAATTAGCCTCAGAAACAGTGGGAAACAGTGCTTCTATACTAATTGCCAGGCGCTGAGACGAATGCCGCCAAGATCGAGCGTCTATGACTTACGGTTCAAGAATTAGCCTCAGAAACAGTGGTTTTGAACCGGCTGCCAATAGCTCGCCTGGGAAACATCCAGAGAAGTCCAAGATAGTGTTTTTTTAGACTGGCTGCCACGAGCTGAAACGAATGCAGCCAAGAGCGAGCGTCTGTGACTTACGGTTCAAGAGTTATTCACAGAAACATGGTTCTGAACTTTGCTGCCAGCCGCGAAAGCGAAAGTAACCAAGATCGAGCGTCTAGGATTTACTTGTGAATAGCTCGCCTGTGAAACTTTCAGATAAGTCAAAGACAGTGCTTCTATGCTAATTGCCAGGCGCTGAGACGAATGCCGCCAAGATCAAGCGTCTAAGACTTACGGTTCAAGAATTAGCCTCAGAAACAGTGGGAAACAGTGCTTCTATACTAATTGCCAGGCGCTGAGACGAATGTCGCCAAGATCGAGCGTCTATGACTTACGGTTCAAGAATTAGCCTCAGAAACAGTGGTTCTGAACATGCTGCCAATAGCTCGCCTGGGAAACATCCAGAGAAGTCCAAGATAGTGTTTTTTAGACTGGCTGCCACGAGCTGAAACGAATGCAGCCAAGAGCGAGCGTCTGTGACTTACGGTTCAAGAGTTATTCACAGAAACATGGTTCTGAACTTTGCTGCCAGCCGCGAAAGCGAAAGTAACCAAGATCGAGCGTCTAGGATTTACTTGTGAATAGCTCGCCTGGGAAACTTTCAGATAAGTCAAAGACAGTGCTTCTATACTAATTGCCAGGCGCTGAGACGAATGCCGCCAAGATCAAGCGTCTAAGACTTACGGTTCAAGAATTAGCCTCAGAAACAGTGGGAAACAGTGCTTCTATACTAATTGCCAGGCGCTGAGACGAATGCCGCCAAGATCGAGCGTCTATGACTTACGGTTCAAGAATTAGCCTCAGAAACAGTGGTTCTGAACATGCTGCCAATAGCTCGCCTGGGAAACATCCAGAGAAGTCCAAGATAGTGATTTTTTAGACTGGCTGCCGCGAGCTGAAACGAATGCAGCCAAGAGCGAGCGTCTGTGACTTACGGTTCAAAAGTTATTCACATAAACATGGTTCTGAACTTTGCTGCCAGCCGCGAAAGCCAAAGCAACCAAGATCGAGCGTCTAGGATTTACTTGTGAATAGCTCGCCTGGAAAACTTCCAGAGAAGTCAAAGACAGTGCAGCTATACTAATTGCCAGGCGCTGAGACGAATGCCGCCAAGATCAAGCGTCTAAGACTTACGGTTCAAGAATTAGCCTCAGAAACAGTGGGAAACAGTGCTTCTATACTAATTGCCAGGCGCTGAGACGAATGTCGCCAAGATCGAGCGTCTATGACTTACGGTTCAAGAATTAGCCTCAGAAACAGTGGTTCTGAACATGCTGCCAATAGCTCGCCTGGGAAACATCCAGAGAAGTCCAAGATAGTGTTTTTTAGACTGGCTGCCACGAGCTGAAACGAATGCAGCCAAGAGCGAGCGTCTGTGACTTACGGTTCAAGAGTTATTCACAGAAACATGGTTCTGAACTTTGCTGCCAGCCGCGAAAGCGAAAGTAACCAAGATCGAGCGTCTAGGATTTACTTGTGAATAGCTCGCCTGGGAAACTTTCAGATAAGTCAAAGACAGTGCTTCTATACTAATTGCCAGGCGCTGAGACGAATGCCGCCAAGATCAAGCGTCTAAGACTTACGGTTCAAGAATTAGCCTCAGAAACAGTGGGAAACAGTGCTTCTATACTAATTGCCAGGCGCTGAGACGAATGCCGCCAAGATCGAGCGTCTATGACTTACGGTTCAAGAATTAGCCTCAGAAACAGTGGTTCTGAACATGCTGCCAATAGCTCGCCTGGGAAACATCCAGAGAAGTCCAAGTTAGTGTTTTTTTTAGACTGGCTGCCACGAGCTGAAACGAATGCAGCCAAGAGCGAGCGTCTGTGACTTACGGTTCAAAAGTTATTCACATAAACATGGTTCTGAACTTTGCTGCCAGCCGCGAAAGCCAAAGCAACCAAGATCGAGCGTCTAGGATTTACTTGTGAATAGCTCGCCTGGAAAACTTCCAGAGAAGTCAAAGACAGTGCAGCTATACTAATTGCCAGGCGCTGAGACGAATGCCGCCAAGATCAAGCGTCTAAGACTTACGGTTCAAGAATTAGCCTCAGAAACAGTGGGAAACAGTGCTTCTATACTAATTGCCAGGCGCTGAGACGAATGCCGCCAAGATCGAGCGTCTATGACTTACGGTTCAAGAATTAGCCTCAGAAACAGTGGTTCTGAACATGCTGCCAATAGCTCGACTGGGAAACATCCAGAGAAGTCCAAGATAGTGATTTTTTAGACTGGCTGCCACGAGCTGTAACGCATGCAGCCAAGAGCGAGCGTCTGTCACTCACGGTTCAAGAGTTATTCACAGAAACATGGTTCTGAACTTTGCTGCCAGCCGCGAAAGCGAAAATAACCAAGATCGAGCGTCTAGGATTTACTTGTCAATAGCTCGACTGGGAAACATCCAGAGAAGTCAAAGATAGTGTTTTTTAGACTGGCTGCCACGAGCTGAAACGAATGCAGCCAAGAGCGAGCGTCTGTGACTTACGGTTCAAGAGTTATTCACAGAAACATGGTTCTGAACTTTGCTGCCAGCCGCGAAAGCGAAAGTAACCAAGATCGAGCGTCTAGGATTTACTTGTGAATAGCTCGCCTGGGAAACTTTCAGATAAGTCAAAGACAGTGCTTCTATGCTAATTGCCAGGCGCTGAGACGAATGCCGCCAAGATCAAGCGTCTAAGACTTACGGTTCAAGAATTAGCCTCAGAAACAGTGGGAAACAGTGCTTCTATACTAATTGCCAGGCGCTGAGACGAATGCCGCCAAGATCGAGCGTCTATGACTTACGGTTCAAGAATTAGCCTCAGAAACAGTGGTTTTGAACCGGCTGCCAATAGCTCGCCTGGGAAACATCCAGAGAAGTCCAAGATAGTGTTTTTTTAGACTGGCTGCCACGAGCTGAAACGAATGCAGCCAAGAGCGAGCGTCTGTGACTTACGGTTCAAGAGTTATTCACAGAAACATGGTTCTGAACTTTGCTGCCAGCCGCGAAAGCGAAAGTAACCAAGATCGAGCGTCTAGGATTTACTTGTGAATAGCTCGCCTGTGAAACTTTCAGATAAGTCAAAGACAGTGCTTCTATGCTAATTGCCAGGCGCTGAGACGAATGCCGCCAAGATCAAGCGTCTAAGACTTACGGTTCAAGAATTAGCCTCAGAAACAGTGGGAAACAGTGCTTCTATACTAATTGCCAGGCGCTGAGACGAATGCCGCCAAGATCGAGCGTCTATGACTTACGGTTCAAGAATTAGCCTCAGAAACAGTGGTTTTGAACCGGCTGCCAATAGCTCGCCTGGGAAACATCCAGAGAAGTCCAAGATAGTGTTTTTTTAGACTGGCTGCCACGAGCTGAAACGAATGCAGCCAAGAGCGAGCGTCTGTGACTTACGGTTCAAGAGTTATTCACAGAAACATGGTTCTGAACTTTGCTGCCAGCCGCGAAAGCGAAAGTAACCAAGATCGAGCGTCTAGGATTTACTTGTCAATAGCTCGCATGGGAAACATCCAGAGAAGTCAAAGACAGTGCTTCTATACTAATTGCCAGGCGCTGAGACGAATACCGCCAAGATCGAGCGTCTATGACTTACGGTTCAAGAATTAGCCTCAGAAACAGTGGGAAACAGTGCTTCTATACTAATTGCCAGGCGCTGAGACGAATGCCGCCAAGATCGAGCGTCTATGACTTACGGTTCAAGAATTAGCCTCAGAAACAGTGGTTCTGAACATGCTGCCAATAGCTCGCCTGGGAAACATCCAGAGAAGTCCAAGATAGTGTTTTTTTTTAGACTGGCTGCCACGAGCTGAAACGAATGCAGCCAAGAGCGAGCGTCTGTGACTTACGGTTCAAGAGTTATTCACAGAAACATGGTTCTGAACTTTGCTGCCAGCCGCGAAAGCGAAAGTAACCAAGATCGAGCGTCTAGGATTTACTTGTGAATAGCTCGCCTGGGAAACTTTCAGATAAGTCAAAGACAGTGCTTCTATACTAATTGCCAGGCGCTGAGACGAATGCCCCCAAGATCAAGCATCTAAGACTTACGGTTCAAGAATTAGCCTCAGAAACAGTGGGAAACAGTGCTTCTATACTAATTGCCAGGCGCTGAGACGAATGCTGCCAAGATCGAGCGTCTATGACTTACGGTTCAAGAATTAGCCTCAGAAACAGTGGTTCTGAACATGCTGCCAATAGCTCGCCTGGGAAACATCCAGAGAAGTCCAAGATAGTGTTTTTTTAGACTGGCTGCCACGAGCTGAAACGAATGCAGCCAAGAGCGAGCGTCTGTGACTTACGGTTCAAGAGTTATTCACAGAAACATGGTTCTGAACTTTGCTGCCAGCCGCGAAAGCGAAAGTAACCAAGATCGAGCGTCTAGGATTTACTTGTGAATAACTCGCCTGGGAAACTTTCAGATAAGTCAAAGACAGTGCTTCTATACTAATTGCCAGGCGCTGAGACGAATGCCGCCAAGATCAAGCGTCTAAGACTTACGGTTCAAGAATTAGCCTCAGAAACAGTGGGAAACAGTGCTTCTATACTAATTGCCAGGCGCTGAGACGAATGCCGCAAAGATCGAGCGTCTATGACTTACGGTTCAAGAATTAGCCTCAGAAACAGTGGTTTTGAACATGCTGCCAATAGCTCGCCTGGGAAACATCCAGAGATGTCCAAGATAGTGTTTTTTTAGACTGGCTGCCACGAGCTGAAACGAATGCAGCCAAGAGCGAGCGTCTGTGACTTACGGTTCAAGAGTTATTCACAGAAACATGGTTCTGAACTTTACTGCCAGCCGCGAAAGCGAAAGTAACCAAGATCGAGCGTCTAGGATTTACTTGTGAATAGCTCGCCTGGGAAACATCCAGAGAAGTCAAAGACAGTGCTTCTACACTAATTGCCAGGCGCTGAGACGAATGCCGCCAGGATCAAGCGTCTAAGACTTACGGTTCAAGAATTAGCCTCAGAAACAGTAGGAAACAGTGCTTCTATACTAATTGCCAGGCGCTGAGACGAATGCCGCCAAGATCGAGCGTCTATGACTTACGGTTCAAGAATTAGCCTCAGAAACAGTGGTTCTGAACATGCTGCCAATAGCTCGCCTGGGAAACATCCAGAGAAGTCCAAGATAGTGGTTTTTTTAGACTGGCTGCCACGAGCTGAAACGAATGCAGCCAAGAGCGAGCGTCTGTGACTTACGGTTCAAAAGTTATTCACATAAACATGGTTCTGAACTTTGCTGCCAGCCGCGAAAGCCATAGCAACCAAGATCGAGCGTCTAGGATTTACTTGTGAATAGCTCGCCTGGAAAACTTCCAGAGAAGTCAAAGACAGTGCAGCTATACTAATTGCCAGGCGCTGAGACGAATGCCGCCAAGATCGAGCGTCTATGACTTACGGTTCAAGAATTAGCCTCAGAAACAGTGGGAAACAGTGCTTCTATACTAATTGCCAGGCGCTGAGACGAATGCCGCCAAGATCGAGCGTCTATGACTTACGGTTCAAGAATTAGCCTCAGAAACAGTGGTTCTGAACATGCTGCCAATAGCTCGCCTGGGAAACATCCAGAGAAGTCCAAGATAGTGATTTTTTAGACTGGCTGCCACGAGCTGAAACGCATGCAGCCAAGAGCGAGCGTCTGTGACTTACGGTTCAAGAGTTATTCACAGAAACATGGTTCTGAACTTTGCTGCCAGCCGCGAAAGCGAAAGTAACCAAGATCGAGCGTCTAGGATTTACTTGTGAATAGCTCGCCTGGGAAACTTTCAGATAAGTCAAAGACAGTGCTTCTATACTAATTGCCAGGCGCTGAGACGAATGCCGCCAAGATCAAGCGTCTAAGACTTACGGTTCAAGAATTAGCCTCAGAAACAGTGGGAAACAGTGCTTCTATACTAATTGCCAGGCGCTGAGACGAATGCCGCCAAGATCGAGCGTCTATGACTTACGGTTCAAGAATTAGCCTCAGAAACAGTGGTTCTGAACATGCTGCCAATAGCTCGCCTGGGAAACATCCAGAGAAGTCCAAGATAGTGTTTTTTTTAGACTGGCTGCCACGAGCTGAAACGAATGCAGCCAAGAGCGAGCGTCTGTGACTTACGGTTCAAAAGTTATTCACATAAACATGGTTCTGAACTTTGCTGCCAGCCGCGAAAGCCAAAGCAACCAAGATCGAGCGTCTAGGATTTACTTGTGAATAGCTCGCCTGGAAAACTTCCAGAGAAGTCAAAGACAGTGCAGCTATACTAATTGCCAGGCGCTGAGACGAATGCCGCCAAGATCAAGCGTCTAAGACTTACGGTTCAAGAATTAGCCTCAGAAACAGTGGGAAACAGTGCTTCTATACTAATTGCCAGGCGCTGAGACGAATGCCGCCAAGATCGAGCGTCTATGACTTACGGTTCAAGAATTAGCCTCAGAAACAGTGGTTCTGAACATGCTGCCAATAGCTCGACTGGGAAACATCCAGAGAAGTCCAAGATAGTGTTTTTTAGACTGGCTGCCACGAGCTGAAACGAATGCAGCCAAGAGCGAGCGTCTGTGACTTACGGTTCAAGAGTTATTCACAGAAACATGGTTCTGAACTTTGCTGCCAGCCGCGAAAGCGAAAGTAACCAAGATCGAGCGTCTAGGATTTACTTGTGAATAGCTCGCCTGGGAAACTTTCAGATAAGTCAAAGACAGTGCTTCTATACTAATTGCCAGGCGCTGAGACGAATGCCGCCAAGATCAAGCGTCTAAGACTTACGGTTCAAGAATTAGCCTCAGAAACAGTGGGAAACAGTGCTTCTATACTAATTGCCAGGCGCTGAGACGAATGCCGCCAAGATCGAGCGTCTATGACTTACGGTTCAAGAATTAGCCTCAGAAACAGTGGTTCTGAACATGCTGCCAATAGCTCGCCTGGGAAACATCCAGAGAAGTCCAAGATAGTGTTTTTTTAGACTGGCTGCCACGAGCTGAAACGAATGCAGCCAAGAGCGAGCGTCTGTGACTTACGGTTCAAGAGTTATTCACAGAAACATGGTTCTGAACTTTGCTGCCAGCCGCGAAAGCGAAAGTAACCAAGATCGAGCGTCTAGGATTTACTTGTCAATAGCTCGCATGGGAAACATCCAGAGAAGTCAAAGACAGTGCTTCTATACTAATTGCCAGGCGCTGAGACGAATACCGCCAAGATCGAGCGTCTATGACTTACGGTTCAAGAATTAGCCTCAGAAACAGTGGGAAACAGTGCTTCTATACTAATTGCCAGGCGCTGAGACGAATGCCGCCAAGATCGAGCGTCTATGACTTACGGTTCAAGAATTAGCCTCAGAAACAGTGGTTCTGAACATGCTGCCAATAGCTCGCCTGGGAAACATCCAGAGAAGTCCAAGATAGTGTTTTTTTTTAGACTGGCTGCCACGAGCTGAAACGAATGCAGCCAAGAGCGAGCGTCTGTGACTTACGGTTCAAGAGTTATTCACAGAAACATGGTTCTGAACTTTGCTGCCAGCCGCGAAAGCGAAAGTAACCAAGATCGAGCGTCTAGGATTTACTTGTGAATAGCTCGCCTGGGAAACTTTCAGATAAGTCAAAGACAGTGCTTCTATACTAATTGCCAGGCGCTGAGACGAATGCCCCCAAGATCAAGCATCTAAGACTTACGGTTCAAGAATTAGCCTCAGAAACAGTGGGAAACAGTGCTTCTATACTAATTGCCAGGCGCTGAGACGAATGCTGCCAAGATCGAGCGTCTATGACTTACGGTTCAAGAATTAGCCTCAGAAACAGTGGTTCTGAACATGCTGCCAATAGCTCGCCTGGGAAACATCCAGAGAAGTCCAAGATAGTGTTTTTTTAGACTGGCTGCCACGAGCTGAAACGAATGCAGCCAAGAGCGAGCGTCTGTGACTTACGGTTCAAGAGTTATTCACAGAAACATGGTTCTGAACTTTGCTGCCAGCCGCGAAAGCGAAAGTAACCAAGATCGAGCGTCTAGGATTTACTTGTGAATAACTCGCCTGGGAAACTTTCAGATAAGTCAAAGACAGTGCTTCTATACTAATTGCCAGGCGCTGAGACGAATGCCGCCAAGATCAAGCGTCTAAGACTTACGGTTCAAGAATTAGCCTCAGAAACAGTGGGAAACAGTGCTTCTATACTAATTGCCAGGCGCTGAGACGAATGCCGCAAAGATCGAGCGTCTATGACTTACGGTTCAAGAATTAGCCTCAGAAACAGTGGTTTTGAACATGCTGCCAATAGCTCGCCTGGGAAACATCCAGAGATGTCCAAGATAGTGTTTTTTTAGACTGGCTGCCACGAGCTGAAACGAATGCAGCCAAGAGCGAGCGTCTGTGACTTACGGTTCAAGAGTTATTCACAGAAACATGGTTCTGAACTTTACTGCCAGCCGCGAAAGCGAAAGTAACCAAGATCGAGCGTCTAGGATTTACTTGTGAATAGCTCGCCTGGGAAACATCCAGAGAAGTCAAAGACAGTGCTTCTACACTAATTGCCAGGCGCTGAGACGAATGCCGCCAGGATCAAGCGTCTAAGACTTACGGTTCAAGAATTAGCCTCAGAAACAGTAGGAAACAGTGCTTCTATACTAATTGCCAGGCGCTGAGACGAATGCCGCCAAGATCGAGCGTCTATGACTTACGGTTCAAGAATTAGCCTCAGAAACAGTGGTTCTGAACATGCTGCCAATAGCTCGCCTGGGAAACATCCAGAGAAGTCCAAGATAGTGGTTTTTTTAGACTGGCTGCCACGAGCTGAAACGAATGCAGCCAAGAGCGAGCGTCTGTGACTTACGGTTCAAAAGTTATTCACATAAACATGGTTCTGAACTTTGCTGCCAGCCGCGAAAGCCATAGCAACCAAGATCGAGCGTCTAGGATTTACTTGTGAATAGCTCGCCTGGAAAACATCCAGAGAAGTCAAAGACAGTGCTTCTATACTAATTGCCAGGCGCTGAGACGAATGCCGCCAAGATCGAGCGTCTATGACTTACGGTTCAAGAATTAGCCTCAGAAACAGTGGTTTTGAACCGGCTGCCAATAGCTCGCCTGGGAAACATCCAGAGAAGTCCAAGATAGTGGTTTTTTTAGACTGGCTGCCACGAGCTGAAACGAATGCAGCCAAGAGCGAGCGTCTGTGACTTACGGTTCAAGAGTTGTTCACAGAAACATGGTTCTGAACTTTGCTGCCAGCCGCGAAAGCGAAAGTAACCAAGATCGAGCGTCTAGGATTTACTTGTGAATAGCTCGCCTGGGAAACTTTCAGATAAGTCAAAGACAGTGCTTCTATACTAATTGCCAGGCGCTGAGACGAATGCCGCCAAGATCAAGCGTCTAAGACTTACGGTTCAAGAATTAGCCTCAGAAAAAGTGGGAAACAGTGCTTCTATACTAATTGCCAGGCGCTGAGACGAATGCCGCCAAGATCGAGCGTCTATGACTTACGGTTCAAGAATTAGCCTCAGAAACAGTGGTTCTGAACATGCTGCCAATAGCTCGCCTGGGAAACATCCAGAGAAGTCCAAGATAGTGTTTTTTTTAGACTGGCTGCCACGAGCTGAAACGAATGCAGCCAAGAGCGAGCGTCTGTGACTTACGGTTCAAAAGTTATTCACATAAACATGGTTCTGAACTTTGCTGCCAGCCGCGAAAGCCAAAGCAACCAAGATCGAGCGTCTAGGATTTACTTGTGAATAGCTCGCCTGGAAAACTTCCAGAGAAGTCAAAGACAGTGCAGCTATACTAATTGCCAGGCGCTGAGACGAATGCCGCCAAGATCAAGCGTCTAAGACTTACGGTTCAAGAATTAGCCTCAGAAACAGTGGTTCTGAACATGCTGCCAATAGCTCGACTGGGAAACATCCAGAGAAGTCCAAGATAGTGTTTTTTAGACTGGCTGCCACGAGCTGAAACGAATGCAGCCAAGAGCGAGCGTCTGTCACTTACGGTTCAAGAGTTATTCACAGAAACATGGTTCTGAACTTTGCTGCCAGCCGCGAAAGCGAAAATAACCAAGATCGAGCGTCTAGGATTTACTTGTCAATAGCTCGCCTGGGAAACATCCAGAGAAGTCAAAGACAGTGCTTCTATACTAATTGCCAGGCGCTGAGACGAATGCCGCCAAGATCGAGCGTCTATGACTTACGGTTCAAGAATTAGCCTCAGAAACAGTGGGAAACAGTGCTTCTATACTAATTGCCAGGCGCTGAGACGAATGCCGCCAAGATCGAGCGTCTATGACTTACGGTTCAAGAATTAGCCTCAGAAACAGTGGTTCTGAACATGCTGCCAATAGCTCGCCTGGGAAACATCCAGAGAAGTCCAAGATAGTGATTTTTTAGACTGGCTGCCACGAGCTGAAACGCATGCAGCCAAGAGCGAGCGTCTGTGACTTACGGTTCAAGAGTTATTCACAGAAACATGGTTCTGAACTTTGCTGCCAGCCGCGAAAGCGAAAGTAACCAAGATCGAGCGTCTAGGATTTACTTGTGAATAGCTCGCCTGGGAAACTTTCAGATAAGTCAAAGACAGTGCTTCTATACTAATTGCCAGGCGCTGAGACGAATGCCGCCAAGATCAAGCGTCTAAGACTTACGGTTCAAGAATTAGCCTCAGAAACAGTGGGAAACAGTGCTTCTATACTAATTGCCAGGCGCTGAGACGAATGCCGCCAAGATCGAGCGTCTATGACTTACGGTTCAAGAATTAGCCTCAGAAACAGTGGTTCTGAACATGCTGCCAATAGCTCGCCTGGGAAACATCCAGAGAAGTCCAAGATAGTGTTTTTTTTAGACTGGCTGCCACGAGCTGAAACGAATGCAGCCAAGAGCGAGCGTCTGTGACTTACGGTTCAAAAGTTATTCACATAAACATGGTTCTGAACTTTGCTGCCAGCCGCGAAAGCCAAAGCAACCAAGATCGAGCGTCTAGGATTTACTTGTGAATAGCTCGCCTGGAAAACTTCCAGAGAAGTCAAAGACAGTGCAGCTATACTAATTGCCAGGCGCTGAGACGAATGCCGCCAAGATCAAGCGTCTAAGACTTACGGTTCAAGAATTAGCCTCAGAAACAGTGGGAAACAGTGCTTCTATACTAATTGCCAGGCGCTGAGACGAATGCCGCCAAGATCGAGCGTCTATGACTTACGGTTCAAGAATTAGCCTCAGAAACAGTGGTTCTGAACATGCTGCCAATAGCTCGACTGGGAAACATCCAGAGAAGTCCAAGATAGTGTTTTTTAGACTGGCTGCCACGAGCTGAAACGAATGCAGCCAAGAGCGAGCGTCTGTGACTTACGGTTCAAGAGTTATTCACAGAAACATGGTTCTGAACTTTGCTGCCAGCCGCGAAAGCGAAAGTAACCAAGATCGAGCGTCTAGGATTTACTTGTGAATAGCTCGCCTGGGAAACTTTCAGATAAGTCAAAGACAGTGCTTCTATACTAATTGCCAGGCGCTGAGACGAATGCCGCCAAGATCAAGCGTCTAAGACTTACGGTTCAAGAATTAGCCTCAGAAACAGTGGGAAACAGTGCTTCTATACTAATTGCCAGGCGCTGAGACGAATGCCGCCAAGATCGAGCGTCTATGACTTACGGTTCAAGAATTAGCCTCAGAAATAGTGGTTTTGAACATGCTGCCAATAGCTCGCCTGGGAAACATCCATTGAAGTCCAAGATAGTGTTTTTTTAGACTGGCTGCCACGAGCTGAAACGAATGCAGCCAAGAGCGAGCGTCTGTGACTTACGGTTCAAGAGTTATTCACAGAAACATGGTTCTGAACTTTGCTGCCAGCCGCGAAAGCGAAAGTAACCAAGATCGAGCGTCTAGGATTTACTTGTGAATAGCTCGCCTGGGAAACATCCAGAGAAGTCAAAGACAGTGCTTCTATACTAATTGCCAGGCGCTGAGACGAATGCCGCCAAGATCAAGCGTCTAAGACTTACGGTTCAAGAATTAGCCTCAGAAAAAGTGGGAAACAGTGCTTCTATACTAATTGCCAGGCGCTGAGACGAATGCCGCCAAGATCGAGCGTCTATGACTTACGGTTCAAGAATTAGCCTCAGAAACAGTGGTTCTGAACATGCTGCCAATAGCTCGCCTGGGAAACATCCAGAGAAGTCCAAGTTAGTGTTTTTTTTAGACTGGCTGCCACGAGCTGAAACGAATGCAGCCAAGAGCGAGCGTCTGTGACTTACGGTTCAAAAGTTATTCACATAAACATGGTTCTGAACTTTGCTGCCAGCCGCGAAAGCCAAAGCAACCAAGATCGAGAGTCTAGGATTTACTTGTGAATAGCTCGCCTGGAAAACTTCCAGAGAAGTCAAAGACAGTGCAGCTATACTAATTGCCAGGCGCTGAGACGAATGCCGCCAAGATCAAGCGTCTAAGACTTACGGTTCAAGAATTAGCCTCAGAAACAGTGGGAAACAGTGCTTCTATACTAATTGCCAGGCGCTGAGACGAATGCCGCCAAGATCGAGCGTCTATGACTTACGGTTCAAGAATTAGCCTCAGAAACAGTGGTTCTGAACATGCTGCCAATAGCTCGACTGGGAAACATCCAGAGAAGTCCAAGATAGTGATTTTTTAGACTGGCTGCCACGAGCTGAAACGCATGCAGCCAAGAGCGAGCGTCTGTCACTTACGGTTCAAGAGTTATTCACAGAAACATGGTTCTGAACTTTGCTGCCAGCCGCGAAAGCGAAAATAACCAAGATCGAGCGTCCAGGATTTACTTGTCAATAGCTCGCCTGGGAAACATCCAGAGAAGTCAAAGACAGTGCTTCTATACTAATTGCCAGGCGCTGAGACGAATGCCGCCAAGATCAAGCGTCTAAGACTTACGGTTCAAGAATTAGCCTCAGAAACAGTGGTTCTGAACATGCTGCCAATAGCTCGACTGGGAAACATCCAGAGAAGTCCAAGATAGTGTTTTTTAGACTGGCTGCCACGAGCTGAAACGAATGCAGCCAAGAGCGAGCGTCTGTCACTTACGGTTCAAGAGTTATTCACAGAAACATGGTTCTGAACTTTGCTGCCAGCCGCGAAAGCGAAAATAACCAAGATCGAGCGTCTAGGATTTACTTGTGAATAGCTCGCCTGGAAAACTTCCAGAGAAGTCAAAGACAGTGCAGCTATACTAATTGCCAGGCGCTGAGACGAATGCCGCCAAGATCAAGCGTCTAAGACTTACGGTTCAAGAATTAGCCTCAGAAACAGTGGGAAACAGTGCTTCTATACTAATTGCCAGGCGCTGAGACGAATGCCGCCAAGATCGAGCGTCTATGACTTACGGTTCAAGAATTAGCCTCAGAAACAGTGGTTCTGAACATGCTGCCAATAGCTCGACTGGGAAACATCCAGAGAAGTCCAAGATAGTGTTTTTTAGACTGGCTGCCACGAGCTGAAACGAATGCAGCCAAGAGCGAGCGTCTGTCACTTACGGTTCAAGAGTTATTCACAGAAACATGGTTCTGAACTTTGCTGCCAGCCGCGAAAGCGAAAATAACCAAGATCGAGCGTCTAGGATTTACTTGTCAATAGCTCGCCTGGGAAACATCCAGAGAAGTCAAAGACAGTGCTTCTATACTAATTGCCAGGCGCTGAGACGAATGCCGCCAAGATCGAGCGTCTATGACTTACGGTTCAAGAATTAGCCTCAGAAACAGTGGGAAACAGTGCTTCTATACTAATTGCCAGGCGCTGAGACGAATGCCGCCAAGATCGAGCGTCTATGACTTACGGTTCAAGAATTAGCCTCAGAAACAGTGGTTCTGAACATGCTGCCAATAGCTCGCCTGGGAAACATCCAGAGAAGTCCAAGATAGTGATTTTTTAGACTGGCTGCCACGAGCTGAAAAGCATGCAGCCAAGAGCGAGCGTCTGTGACTTACGGTTCAAGAGTTATTCACAGAAACATGGTTCTGAACTTTGCTGCCAGCCGCGAAAGCGAAAGTAACCAAGATCGAGCGTCTAGGATTTACTTGTGAATAGCTCGCCTGGGAAACTTTCAGATAAGTCAAAGACAGTGCTTCTATACTAATTGCCAGGCGCTGAGACGAATGCCGCCAAGATCAAGCGTCTAAGACTTACGGTTCAAGAATTAGCCTCAGAAACAGTGGGAAACAGTGCTTCTATACTAATTGCCAGGCGCTGAGACGAATGCCGCCAAGATCGAGCGTCTATGACTTACGGTTCAAGAATTAGCCTCAGAAACAGTGGTTCTGAACATGCTGCCAATAGCTCGCCTGGGAAACATCCAGAGAAGTCCAAGTTAGTGTTTTTTTTAGACTGGCTGCCACGAGCTGAAACGAATGCAGCCAAGAGCGAGCGTCTGTGACTTACGGTTCAAAAGTTATTCACATAAACATGGTTCTGAACTTTGCTGCCAGCCGCGAAAGCCAAAGCAACCAAGATCGAGCGTCTAGGATTTACTTGTGAATAGCTCGCCTGGAAAACTTCCAGAGAAGTCAAAGACAGTGCAGCTATACTAATTGCCAGGCGCTGAGACGAATGCCGCCAAGATCAAGCGTCTAAGACTTACGGTTCAAGAATTAGCCTCAGAAACAGTGGGAAACAGTGCTTCTATACTAATTGCCAGGCGCTGAGACGAATGCCGCCAAGATCGAGCGTCTATGACTTACGGTTCAAGAATTAGCCTCAGAAACAGTGGTTCTGAACATGCTGCCAATAGCTCGCCTGGGAAACATCCAGAGAAGTCCAAGTTAGTGTTTTTTTTAGACTGGCTGCCACGAGCTGAAACGAATGCAGCCAAGAGCGAGCGTCTGTGACTTACGGTTCAAAAGTTATTCACATAAACATGGTTCTGAACTTTGCTGCCAGCCGCGAAAGCCAAAGCAACCAAGATCGAGCGTCTAGGATTTACTTGTGAATAGCTCGCCTGGAAAACTTCCAGAGAAGTCAAAGACAGTGCAGCTATACTAATTGCCAGGCGCTGAGACGAATGCCGCCAAGATCAAGCGTCTAAGACTTACGGTTCAAGAATTAGCCTCAGAAACAGTGGGAAACAGTGCTTCTATACTAATTGCCAGGCGCTGAGACGAATGCCGCCAAGATCGAGCGTCTATGACTTACGGTTCAAGAATTAGCCTCAGAAACAGTGGTTCTGAACATGCTGCCAATAGCTCGACTGGGAAACATCCAGAGAAGTCCAAGATAGTGATTTTTTAGACTGGCTGCCACGAGCTGAAACGCATGCAGCCAAGAGCGAGCGTCTGTCACTTACGGTTCAAGAGTTATTCACAGAAACATGGTTCTGAACTTTGCTGCCAGCCGCGAAAGCGAAAATAACCAAGATCGAGCGTCTAGGATTTACTTGTCAATAGCTCGCCTGGGAAACATCCAGAGAAGTCAAAGACAGTGCTTCTATACTAATTGCCAGGCGCTGAGACGAATGCCGCCAAGATCGAGCGTCTATGACTTACGGTTCAAGAATTAGCCTCAGAAACAGTGGGAAACAGTGCTTCTATACTAATTGCCAGGCGCTGAGACGAATGCCGCCAAGATCGAGCGTCTATGACTTACGGTTCAAGAATTAGCCTCAGAAACAGTGGTTCTGAACATGCTGCCAATAGCTCGCCTGGGAAACATCCAGAGAAGTCCAAGATAGTGTTTTTTTTAGACTGGCTGCCACGAGCTGAAACGAATGCAGCCAAGAGCGAGCGTCTGTGACTTACGGTTCAAGAGTTATTCACAGAAACATGGTTCGGAACTTTGCTGCCAGCCGCGAAAGCGAAAATAACCAAGATCGAGCGTCTAGGATTTACTTGTCAATAGCTCACCTGGGAAACATCCAGAGAAGTCAAAGACAGTGCTTCTATACTAATTGCCAGGCGCTGAGACGAATGCCGCCAAGATCAAGCGTCTAAGACTTACGGTTCAAGAATTAGCCTCAGAAACAGTGGGAAACAGTGCTTCTATACTAATTGCCAGGCGCTGAGACGAATGCCGCCAAGATCGAGCGTCTATGACTTACGGTTCAAGAATTAGCCTCAGAAACAGTGGTTCTGAACATGCTGCTAATAGCTCGCCTGGGAAACATCCAGAGAAGTCCAAGATAGTGTTTTTTAGACTGGCTGCCACGAGCTGAAACGAATGCAGCCAAGAGCGAGCGTCTGTGACTTACGGTTCAAGAGTTATTCACATAAACATGGTTCGGAACTTTGCTGCCAGCCGCGAAAGCGAAAATAACCAAGATCGAGCGTCTAGGATTTACTTGTGAATAGCTCGCCTGGGAAACTTTCAGATAAGTCAAAGACAGTGCTTCTATACTAATTGCCAGGCGCTGAGACGAATGCCGCCAAGATCAAGCGTCTAAGACTTACGGTTCAAGAATTAGCCTCAGATACAGTGGGAAACAGTGCTTCTATACTAATTGCCAGGCGCTGAGACGAATGCCGCCAAGATCGAGCGTCTATGACTTACGGTTCAAGAATTAGCCTCAGAAACAGTGGTTCTGAACATGCTGCCAATAGCTCGCCTGGGAAACATCCAGAGAAGTCCAAGATAGTGTTTTTTTTAGACTGGCTGCCACGAGCTGAAACGAATGCAGCCAAGAGCGAGCGTCTGTGACTTACGGTTCAAAAGTTATTCACATAAACATGGTTCTGAACTTTGCTGCCAGCCGCGAAAGCGAAAGCAACCAAGATCGAGCGTCTAGGATTTACTTGTGAATAGCTCGCCTGGAAAACATCCAGAGAAGTCAAAAACAGTGCAGCTATACTAATTGCCAGGCGCTGAGACGAATGCCGCCAAGATCAAGCGTCTAAGACTTACGGTTCAAGAATTAGCCTCAGAAACAGTGGGAAACAGTGCTTCTATACTAATTGCCAGGCGCTGAGACGAATGCCGCCAAGATCGAGCGTCTATGACTTACGGTTCAAGAATTAGCCTCAGAAACAGTGGTTCTGAACATGCTGCTAATAGCTCGCCTGGGAAACATCCAGAGAAGTCCAATATAGTGTTTTTTAGACTGGCTGCCACGAGCTGAAACGAATGCAACCAAGAGCGAGCGTCTGTGACTTACGCTTCAAGAGTTATTCACAGAAACATGGTTCTGAACTTTGCTGCCAGCCGCGAAAGCTAAAGTAACCAAGATCGAGCGTCTAGGATTTACTTGTGAATAGCTCGCCTGGGAAACATCCAGAGAAGTCAAAGACAGTGCTTCTATACTAATTGCCAGGCGCTGAGACGAATGCCGCCAAGATCAAGCGTCTAAGACTTACGGTTCAAGAATTAGCCTCAGAAACAGTGGGAAACAGGGCTTCTATACTAATTGCCAGGCGCTGAGACGAATGCCGCCAAGATCGATCGTCTATGACTTACGGTTCAAGAATTAGCCTCAGAAACAGTGGTTCAAAACATGCTGCCAATTGCTCGCCTGGGAAACATCCAGAGAAGTCCAAGAGAGTGTTTTTTAGACTGGCTGCCACGAGCTGAAACGAATGCAGCCAAGAGCGAGCGTCTGTGACTTACGGTTCAAGAGTTATTCACAGAAACATGGTTCGGAACTTTGCTGCCAGCCGCGAAAGCGAAAATAACCAAGATCGAGCGTCTAGGATTTACTTGTCAATAGCTCGCCTGGGAAACATCCAGAGAAGTCAAAGACAGTGCTTCCATACTAATTGCCAGGCGCTGAGACGAATGCCGCCAAGATCGAGCGTCTATGACTTACGGTTCAAGAATTAGCCTCAGAAACAGTGGTTCTGAACATGCTGCCAATAGCTCGCCTGGGAAACATCCAGAGAAGTCCAAGATAGTGTTTTTTTTAGACTGGCTGCCACGAGCTGAAACGAATGCAGCCAAGAGCGAGCGTCTGTGACTTACGGTTCAAAAGTTATTCACATAAACATGGTTCTGAACTTTGCTGCCAGCCGCGAAAGCGAAAGCAACCAAGATCGAGCGTCTAGGATTTACTGGTGAATAGCTCGCCTGGAAAACATCCAGAGAAGTCAAAGACAGTGCAGCTATACTAATTGCCAGGCGCTGAGACGAATGCCGCCAAGATCAAGCGTCTAAGACTTACGGTTCAAGAATTAGCCTCAGAAACAGTAAGAAACAGTGCTTCTATACTAATTGCCAGGCGCTGAGACGAATGCCGCCAAGATCGAGCGTCTATGACTTACGGTTCAAGAATTAGCCTCAGAAACAGTGGTTCTGAACATGCTGCCAATAGCTCGCCTGGGAAACATCCAGAGAAGTCCAAGATAGTGTTTTTTAGACTGGCTGCCACGAGCTGAAACGAATGCAGCCAAGAGCGAGCGTCTGTCACTTACGGTTCAAGAGTTATTCACAGAAACATGGTTCTGAACTTTGCTGCCAGCCGCGAAAGCGAAAATAACTAAGATCGAGCGTCTAGGATTTACTTGTCAATAGCTCGCCTGGGAAACATCCAGTGAAGTCAAAGACAGTGCTTCTATACTAATTGCCAGGCGCTGAGACGAATGCCGCCAAGATCGAGCGTCTATGACTTACGGTTCAAGAATTAGCCTCAGAAACAGTGGGAAACAGTGCTTCTATACTAATTTCCTGGTGCTGAGACGAATGCCGCCAAGATCGAGCGTCTATGACTTACGGTTCACGAATTAGCCTCAGAAACAGTGGTTCTAAACATGCTGCCAATAGCTCGCCTGGGAAACATCCAGAGAAGTCCAAGATAGTGTTTTTTAGACTGACTGCCACGAGCTGAAACGAATGCAGCCAAGAGCGAGCGTCTGTCACTTACGGTTCAAGAGTTATTCACAGAAACATGGTTCTGAACTTTGCTGCCAGCCGCGAAAGCGAAAATAACCAAGATCGAGCGTCTAGGATTTACTTGTCAATAGCTCGCCTGGGAAACATCCAGAGAAGTCAAAGATAGTGCTTCCATACTAATTGCCAGGCGCTGAGACGAATGCCGCCAAGATCAAGCGTCTAAGACTTACGGTTCAAGAATTAGCCTCAGAAACAGTGGGAAACAGTGCTTCTATACTAATTGCCAGGCGCTGAGACGAATGCCGCCAAGATCGAGCGTCTATGACTTACGGTTCAAGAATTAGCCTCAGAAACAGTGGTTTTGAACATGCTGCCAATATCTCGCCGGGGAAACATCCAGAGAAGTCCAAGATAGTGTTTTTTAGACTGGCTGCCACGAGCTGAAACGAATGCAGCCAAGAGCGAGCGTCTGTGACTTACGGTTCAAAAGTTATTCACATAAACATGGTTCTGAACTTTGCTGCCAGCGCGAAAGCGAAAGCAACCAAGATCGAGCGTCTAGGATTTACTTGTGAATAGCTCGCCTGGAAAACATCCAGAGAAGTCAAAGACAGTGCAGCTATACTAATTGCCAGGCGCTGAGACGAATGCCGCCAAGATCAAGCGTCTAAGACTTACGGTTCAAGAATTAGCCTCAGAAACAGTGGGAAACAGTGCTTCTATACTAATTGCCAGGCGCTGAGACGAATGCCGCCAAGATCGAGCGTCTATGACTTACGGTTCAAGAATTAGCCTCAGAAACAGTGGGAAACAGTGCTTCTATACTAATTGCCAGGCGCTGAGACGAATGCCGCCAAGATCGAGCGTCTATGACTTACGGTTCAAGAATTAGCCTCAGAAACAGTGGTTCTGAACATGCTGCCAATAGCTCGCCTGGGAAACATCCAGAGAAGTCCAAGATAGTGTTTTTTTAGACTGGCTGCCACGAGCTGAAACGCATGCAGCCAAGAGCGAGCGTCTGTGACTTACGGTTCAAGAGTTATTCACAGAAACATGGTTCTGAACTTTGCTGCCAGCCGCGAAAGCGAAAGTAACCAAGATCGAGCGTCTAGGATTTACTTGTGAATAGCTCGCCTGGGAAACTTTCAGATAAGTCAAAGACAGTGCTTCTATACTAATTGCCAGGCGCTGAGACGAATGCCGCCAAGATCAAGCGTCTAAGACTTACGGTTCAAGAATTAGCCTCAGAAACAGTGGGAAACAGTGCTTCTATACTAATTGCCAGGCGCTGAGACGAATGCCGCCAAGATCGAGCGTCTATGACTTACGGTTCAAGAATTAGCCTCAGAAACAGTGGTTTTGAACATGCTGCCAATAGCTCGCCTGGGAAACATCCAGAGAAGTCCAAGATAGTGTTTTTTTAGACTGGCTGCCACGAGCTGAAACGAATGCAGCCAAGAGCGAGCGTCTGTGACTTACGGTTCAAGAGTTATTCACAGAAACATGGTTCTGAACTTTACTGCCAGCCGCGAAAGCGAAAGTAACCAAGATCGAGCGTCTAGGATTTACTTGTGAATAGCTCGCCTGGGAAACATCCAGAGAAGTCAAAGACAGTGCTTCTATACTAATTGCCAGGCGCTGAGACGAATGCCGCCAGGATCAAGCGTCTAAGACTTACGGTTCAAGAATTAGCCTCAGAAACAGTGGGAAACAGTGCTTCTATACTAATTGCCAGGCGCTGAGACGAATGCCGCCAAGATCGAGCGTCTATGACTTACGGTTCAAGAATTAGCCTCAGAAACAGTGGTTCTGAACATGCTGCCAATAGCTCGCCTGGGAAACATCCAGAGAAGTCCAAGATAGTGGTTATTTTAGACTGGCTGCCACGAGCTGAAACGAATGCAGCCAAGAGCGAGCGTCTGTGACTTACGGTTCAAAAGTTATTCACATAAACATGGTTCTGAACTTTGCTGCCAGCCGCGAAAGCCATAGCAACCAAGATCGAGCGTCTAGGATTTACTTGTGAATAGCTCGCCTGGAAAACATCCAGAGAAGTCAAAGACAGTGCTTCTATACTAATTGCCAGGCGCTGAGACGAATGCCGCCAAGATCAAGCGTCTAAGACTTACGGTTCAAGAATTAGCCTCAGAAACAGTGGGAAACAGTGCTTCTATACTAATTGCCAGGCGCTGAGACGAATGCCGCCAAGATCGAGCGTCTATGACTTACGGTTCAAGAATTAGCCTCAGAAACAGTGGTTCAAAACATGCTGCCAATAGCTCGCCTGGGAAACATCCAGAAAAGTCCAAGATAGTGTTTTTTAGACTGGCTGCCACGAGCTGAAACGAATGCAGCCAAGAGCGAGCGTCTGTGACTTACGGTTCAAGAGTTATTCACAGAAACATGGTTCGGAACTTTGCTGCCAGCCGCGAAAGCGAAAATAACCAAGATCGAGCGTCTAGGATTTACTTGTCAATAGCTCACCTGGGAAACTTCCAGAGAAGTCAAAGACAGTGCTTCTATACTAATTGACAGGCGCTGAGACGAATGCCGCCAAGATCGAGCGTCTATGACTTACGGTTCAAGAATTAGCCTCAGAAACAGTGGTTCTGAACATGCTGCCAATAGCTCGCCTGGGAAACATCCAGAGAAGTCCAAGATAGTGTTTTTTTAGACTGGCTGCCACGAGCTGAAACGAATGCAGCCAAGAGCGAGCGTCTGTGACTTACGGTTCAAAAGTTATTCACATAAACATGGTTCTGAACTTTGCTGCCAGCCGCGAAAGCGAAAGCAACCAAGATCGAGCGTCTAGGATTTACTTATGAATAGCTCGCCTGGAAAACATCCAGAGAAGTCAAAGACAGTGCAGCTATACTAATTGCCAGGCGCTGAGACGAATGCCGCCAAGATCAAGCGTCTAAGACTTACGGTTCAAGAATTAGCCTCAGAAACAGTGGGAAACAGTGCTTCTATACTAATTGCCAGGCGCTGAGACGAATGCCGCCAAGATCGAGCGTCTATGACTTACGGTTCAAGAATTAGCCTCAGAAACAGTGGGAAACAGTGCTTCTATACTAATTGCCAGGCGCTGAGACGAATGCCGCCAAGATCGAGCGTCTATGACTTACGGTTCAAGAATTAGCCTCAGAAACAGTGGTTCTGAACATGCTGCCAATAGCTCGCCTGGGAAACATCCAGAGAAGTCCAAGATAGTGTTTTTTTAGACTGGCTGCCACGAGCTGAAACGCATGCAGCCAAGAGCGAGCGTCTGTGACTTACGGTTCAAGAGTTATTCACAGAAACATGGTTCTGAACTTTGCTGCCAGCCGCGAAAGCGAAAGTAACCAAGATCGAGCGTCTAGGATTTACTTGTGAATAGCTCGCCTGGGAAACTTTCAGATAAGTCAAAGACAGTGCTTCTATACTAATTGCCAGGCGCTGAGACGAATGCCGCCAAGATCAAGCGTCTAAGACTTACGGTTCAAGAATTAGCCTCAGAAACAGTGGGAAACAGTGCTTCTATACTAATTGCCAGGCGCTGAGACGAATGCCGCCAAGATCGAGCGTCTATGACTTACGGTTCAAGAATTAGCCTCAGAAACAGTGGTTTTGAACATGCTGCCAATAGCTCGCCTGGGAAACATCCAGAGAAGTCCAAGATAGTGTTTTTTTAGACTGGCTGCCACGAGCTGAAACGAATGCAGCCAAGAGCGAGCGTCTGTGACTTACGGTTCAAAAGTTTTTCACAGAAACATGGTTCTGAACTTTGCTGCCAGCCGCGAAAGCGAAAGTAACCAAGATCGAGCGTCTAGGATTTACTTGTGAATAGCTCGCCTGGGAAACATCCAGAGAAGTCAAAGACAGTGCTTCTATACTAATTGCCAGGCGCTGAGACGAATGCCGCCAAGATCGAGCGTCTATGACTTACGGTTCAAGAATTAGCCTCAGAAACAGTGGGAAACAGTGCTTCTATACTAATTGCCAGGCGCTGAGACGAATGCCGCCAAGATCGAGCGTCTATGACTTACGGTTCAAGAATTAGCCTCAGAAACAGTGGTTCTGAACATGCTGCCAATAGCTCGCCTGGGAAACATCCAGAGAAGTCCAAGATAGTGTTTTTTTAGACTGGCTGCCACGAGCTGAAACGCATGCAGCCAAGAGCGAGCGTCTGTGACTTACGGTTCAAGAGTTATTCACAGAAACATGGTTCTGAACTTTGCTGCCAGCCGCGAAAGCGAAAGTAACCAAGATCGAGCGTCTAGGATTTACTTGTGAATAGCTCGCCTGGGAAACTTTCAGATAAGTCAAAGACAGTGCTTCTATACTAATTGCCAGGCGCTGAGACGAATGCCGCCAAGATCAAGCGTCTAAGACTTACGGTTCAAGAATTAGCCTCAGAAACAGTGGGAAACAGTGCTTCTATACTAATTGCCAGGCGCTGAGACGAATGCCGCCAAGATCGAGCGTCTATGACTTACGGTTCAAGAATTAGCCTCAGAAACAGTGGTTTTGAACATGCTGCCAATAGCTCGCCTGGGAAACATCCAGAGAAGTCCAAGATAGTGTTTTTTTAGACTGGCTGCCACGAGCTGAAACGAATGCAGCCAAGAGCGAGCGTCTGTGACTTACGGTTCAAGAGTTATTCACAGAAACATGGTTCTGAACTTTGCTGCCAGCCGCGAAAGCGAAAGTAACCAAGATCGAGCGTCTAGGATTTACTTGTGAATAGCTCGCCTGGGAAACATCCAGAGAAGTCAAAGACAGTGCTTCTATACTAATTGCCAGGCGCTGAGACGAATGCCGCCAAGATCAAGCGTCTAAGACTTACGGTTCAAGAATTAGCCTCAGAAACAGTGGGAAACAGTGCTTCTATACTAATTGCCAGGCGCTGAGACGAATGCCGCCAAGATCGAGCGTCTATGACTTACGGTTCAAGAATTAGCCTCAGAAACAGTGGTTTTGAACATGCTGCCAATAGCTCGCCTGGGAAACATCCAGAGAAGTCCAAGATAGTGTTTTTTAGACTGGCTGCCACGAGCTGAAACGAATGCAGCCAAGAGCGAGCGTCTGTGACTTACGGTTCAAGAGTTATTCACAGAAACATGGTTCGGAACTTTGCTGCCAGCCGCGAAAGCGAAAATAACCAAGATCGAGCGTCTAGGATTTACTTGTCAATAGCTCGCCTGGGAAACATCCAGAGAAGTCAAAGACAGTGCTTCTATACTAATTGCCAGGCGCTGAGACGAATGCCGCCAAGATCGAGCGTCTATGACTTACGGTTCAGGAATTAGCCTCAGAAACAGTGGTTCTGAACATGCTGCCAATAGCTCGCCTGGGAAACATCCAGAGAAGTCCAAGATAGTGTTTTTTTTAGACTGGCTGCCACGAGCTGAAACGAATGCAGCCAAGAGCGAGCGTCTGTGACTTACGGTTCAAGAGTTATTCACAGAAACATGGTTCTGAACTTTGCTGCCAGCCGCGAAAGCGAAAATAACCAAGATCGAGCGTCTAGGATTTACTTGTCAATAGCTCGCCTGGGAAACATCCAGTGAAGTCAAAGACAGTGCTTCTATACTAATTGCCAGGCGCTGAGACGAATGCCGCCAAGATCGAGCGTCTATGACTTACGGTTCAAGAATTAGCCTCAGAAACAGTGGTTCTGAACATGCTGCCAAAAGCTCGCCTGGGAAACATCCAGAGAAGTCCAAGATAGTGTTTTTTTAGACTGGCTGCCACGAGCTGAAACGAATGCAGCCAAGAGCGAGCGTCTGTGACTTACGGTTCAAGAGTTATTCACAGAAACATGGTTCGGAACTTTGCTGCCAGCCGCGAAAGCGAAAATAACCAAGATCGAGCGTCTAGGATTTACTTGTGAATAGCTCGCCTGGGAAACTTTCAGATAAGTCAAAGACAGTGCTTCCATACTAATTGCCAGGCGCTGAGACGAATGCCGCCAAGATCAAGCGTCTAAGACTTACGGTTCAAGAATTAGCCTCAGAAACAGTGGGAAACAGTGCTTCTATACTAATTGCCAGGCGCTGAGACGAATGCCGCCAAGATCGAGCGTCTATGACTTACGGTTCAAGAATTAGCCTCAGAAACAGTGGTTTTGAACATGCTGCCAATAGCTCGCCTGGGAAACATCCAGAGAAGTCCAAGATAGTGTTTTTTTAGACTGGCTGCCACGAGCTGAAACGAATGCAGCCAAGAGCGAGCGTCTGTGACTTACGGTTCAAAAGTTATTCACATAAACATGGTTCTGAACTTTGCTGCCAGCCGCGAAAGCCATAGCAACCAAGATCGAGCGTCTAGGATTTACTTGTGAATAGCTCGCCTGGAAAACATCCAGAGAAGTCAAAGACAGTGATTCTATACTAATTGCCAGGCGCTGAGACGAATGCCGCCAAGATCAAGCGTCTAAGACTTACGGTTCAAGAATTAGCCTCAGAAACAGTGGGAAACAGTGCTTCTATACTAATTGCCAGGCGCTGAGACGAATGCCGCCAAGATCGAGCGTCTATGACTTACGGTTCAAGAATTAGCCTCAGAAACAGTGGTTCAAAACATGCTGCCAATAGCTCGCCTGGGAAACATCCAGAGAAGTCCAAGATAGTGTTTTTTTAGACTGGCTGCCACGAGCCGAAACGAATGCAGCCAAGAGCGAGCGTCTGTGACTTACGGTTCAAGAGTTATTCACAGAAACATGGTTCGGAACTTTGCTGCCAGCCGCGAAAGCGAAAATAACCAAGATCGAGCGTCTAGGATTTACTTGTCAATAGCTCACCTGGGAAACATCCAGAGAAGTCAAAGACAGTGCTTCTATACTAATTGCCAGGCGCTGAGACGAATGCCGCCAAGATCGAGCGTCTATGACTTACGGTTCAAGAATTAGCCTCAGAAACAGTGGTTCTGAACATGCTGCTAATAGCTCGCCTGGGAAACATCCAGAGAAGTCCAAGATAGTGTTTTTTAGACTGGCTGCCACGAGCTGAAACGAATGCAGCCAAGAGCGAGCGTCTGTGACTTACGGTTCAAGAGTTATTCACATAAACATGGTTCGGAACTTTGCTGCCAGCCGCGAAAGCGAAAATAACCAAGATCGAGCGTCTAGGATTTACTTGTGAATAGCTCGCCTGGGAAACTTTCAGATAAGTCAAAGACAGTGCTTCTATACTAATTGCCAGGCGCTGAGACGAATGCCGCCAAGATCTAGCGTCTATGACTTACGGTTCAAGAATTAGCATCAGAAACAGTGGGAAACAGTGCTTCTATACTAATTTCCTGGTGCTGAGACGAATGCCGCCAAGATCGAGCGTCTATGACTTACGGTTCACGAAATTAGCCTCAGAAACAGTGGTTCTAAACATGCTGCCAATAGCTCGCCTGGGAAACATCCAGAGAAGTCCAAGATAGTGTTTTTTAGACTGACTGCCACGAGCTGAAACGAATGCAGCCAAGAGCGAGCGTCTGTCACTTACGGTTCAAGAGTTATTCACAGAAACATGGTTCTGAACTTTGCTGCCAGCCGCGAAAGCGAAAATAACCAAGATCGAGCGTCTAGGATTTACTTGTATATAGCTCGCCTGGGAAACAACCAGAGAAGTCAAAGATAGTGCTTCCATACTAATTGCCAGGCGCTGAGACGAATGCCGCCAAGATCAAGCGTCTAAGACTTACGGTTCAAGAATTAGCCTCAGAAACAGTGGGAAACAGTGCTTCTATACTAATTGCCAGGCGCTGAGACGAATGCCGCCAAGATCGAGCGTCTATGACTTACGGTTCAAGAATTAGCCTCAGAAACAGTGGTTTTGAACATGCTGCCAATAGCTCGCCGGGGAAACATCCAGATAAGTCCAAGATAGTGTTTTTTAGACTGGCTGCCACGAGCTGAAACGAATGCAGCCAAGAGCGAGCGTCTGTGACTTACGGTTCAAAAGTTATTCACATAAACATGGTTCTGAACTTTGCTGCCAGCCGCGAAA
>NW_027463014.1:0-23532 GCF_050947455.1 Rhinoderma darwinii
AAGATTTACAAGCCAATCCCATAAATACAGAAAGGCCACCCCACCCTAAATGTAAGAGGGTTGATGCCCGCTCCTCGCCGCTGGGTGTTCTCCATCCTGGCAATTGCCACCGAAACAGCAGCTGTGAAGACTACAGAACCCGCGGCACAGCTGACTGTCCGAAAAGCAGCTGCCCACATACAATGTCATCCATCTCCTATTAACCCCTGAATACAGGAGCGTGCGGCGCTGCCTTCCGGGTCTACGAGATATATATCATATACTGGCTGCCATCACCATGACGATAGAGGTTTGTTACACAACTTTCCACAGATCCCGAATGACATGTCAAACTGCTCTATTATACCCTCAATACTAAGTGTCAGTCTCTACTGCAGTTCCGGCATTATATTCACGAACCAGGTGGTCCGGATGAGCAACAATGCTTTAGGTACGACTTAGATGGGGGTTCGCTAGTCAGAGTACGCAGAATAACATGATCACCAAGAATTCCTGCCACGCTATGGAGCGCATAACCCCAATAACTTCAAATAAAACACCCACAATCGCAGTTACGGTTTTACCAGCCTATTGTTTGCTGCGACACAAATATTTATTCGTAATCAAGAAGTTGGAATGTGAAATTTTACATCCCCCACTATATAAGGGGTCGTTGGTGAATTACTCTTGCACTCCCGAGCGCAGTATTTATAGGGTATTTTGCTAATGTCATTTATAGGGTGCGTCCACCTCAGAACATCAACAGTTTAAATACAGAATAAAAGGTACAGATACCCGTAAAGACCCCTGTCTGATCCACGTGCGGCCACTGAGCAGATCAAAACACCATTGTCATGCGTTACCACAAATTGGCGCGGTTTTCAAATGACAGTTTTCGCTTTAGTGTCCGCAAATGAATGTGCAGGTAAACGGCAGTATGAGCAGTATTTTTTTGCAAAAACTGTGCAGACATCATTTGAAAATCATGAATATTTGCTTTAAAACCAAATTGGCACAGTTTTTGGTCGCATCGTGGCAGAATATAGACCGCTACGTATGTCTGTACCCCATGTCTACATAACAGGTTTAGTCAATTTGTAAGTACATTTTATACGTCAGAGCTGTACTCCCTATTCTGCTGGTGGAAATACTGTATAATACTGCCCCCCATATACAAGAATATAACTACTATAATACTGCCCCCTATATACAAGAATATAACTACTATAATACTGCCCCCTATATACAAGAATATAACTACTATAATACTGCTCCTATATACAAGAATATAACTACTATAATACTGCCACCTATATACAAGAATATAACTGCTATAATACTGCTCCTATATACAGGAATATAACTACTATAATACTGCACCTATATACAAGAATATAACTACTATAATACTGCCCCCTATATACAAGAATATAACTACTATAATACTGCTCCTATATACAAGAATATAACTACTATAATACTGCCCCCTATATACAAGAATATAACTACTATAATACTGCCTCCTATATGCAAGAATATAACTACTATAATATTGCCCCCTATATACAAGAATATAACTAGCATAATACTGCTCCCTATATACAAGAATACAACTACTATAATACTGCCCCCTATATACAAGAATATAACTACTATAATACTGCTCCTATATACAAGAATATAACTACTATAATACTGCCACCTATATACAAGAATATAACTGCTATAATACTGCTCCTATATACAGGAATATAACTACTATAATACTGCACCTATATACAAGAATATAACTACTATAATACTGCCCCCTATATACAAGAATATAACTACTATAATACTGCTCCTATATACAAGAATATAACTACTATAATAATGTCCCCTATATACAAGAATATAACTACTATAATACTGCCCCCTATATACAAGAATATAACTACTATAATACTGCCCCCTATATACAAGAATATAACTACTATAATACTGCTCCTATATACAAGAATATAACTACTATAATACTGCCACCTATATACAAGAATATAACTGCTATAATACTGCCCCTATATACAAGAATATAACCACTATAATACTGCCCCCTATATACAAGAATATAACTACTATAATACTGCCCCTATATACAAGAATATAACCACTATAATACTATCCCTATATACAAGAATATAACTACTATAATACTGCTCCTATATACAAGAATATAACTACTATAATACTGCTCCTATATACAAGAATATAACCACTATAATACTGCCCCCTATATACAAGAATATAACTACTATAATACTGCCCCTATATACAAGAATATAACCACTATAATACTATCCCTATATACAAGAATATAACTACTATAATACTGCTCCTATATACAAGAATATAACTACTATAATACTGCCTCCTATATACAAGAATATAACTACTATAATACTGCCCCTATATACAAGAATATAACTACTATAAAACTGCATCCTATATACAAGAATATAACCACTATAATACTGCCCCCTATATACAAGAATATAACTACTATAATACTGCCTCCTATATACAAGAATATAACTACTATATTACTGCCCCCTATGTACAAGAATATAACTACTATATTACTGCCCCCTATGTACAAGAATATAACTACTATAATACTGCCCCTATATACAAGAATATAACTACTATAAAACTGCATCCTATATACAAGAATATAACTACTATAATACTGCTCATATATACAAGAATATAACTACTATAATACTGCTCCTATATACAAGAATATAACTACTATAATACTGCTCCTATATACAAGAATATAACTACTATAATACTGCCCCCTATATACCAGTGATGAGTGGGGTTCGGGGCTGAAGCTATTAAGGGTATGGACCCCTGTAACAGACATGCAGATAATGATTTCATCCTCTGAGCTATTTCCTTGGCTCTAGTGCGAGCTTATTTGGAGCGCTCACCATTTATTACCCGGGGGGGGGGGGGGGGGGGGGGGGGGGGAGCGAGATTTGTTCTCTTTAATATGTCTTATACTGCTGCTTAGTAATGAATATTTTGTGGCACATCCATATTCATTGTTTACCAGCTATAAATCGGCGCGGTGTCTGTTCGGTGCCGGCACCTCGCTCCTTCATGTGTCTTCAGCATAAATAATCATGTTTTGATGTTGCAGAAAGTGGAGTGTTGCAGCGCCGTCGCCTTCCCAGGCTGGAGTGGGGGGGATAATGAGCGCAGGCTGACTTGTCAATCATTATCGCCAGCCTTTAACTAATGTCTCCTTACAGCTGACGAGCCATAAAGAAGTCTCATTTGTGTCACCAGAATGATTTTGTCAAATATTATGTCTAAGAGTCATTAACATTTATGTGGATGTAAAAAAGATAATCCCAGGACACACTAATATAATATTTGGCTCTTTCACTAAAGAAGACAAGGATTAATTTAGATTTTTAAGGCACCTGTGGGTCCAGACCTTAAAGCGATAGTCCCAAGACATATCCACGGAATATTAATAAAGGTCTGATAGATGAGGTGCCCAGTTCTAGGACTCGTATCGGTCAGATATTAATGGTATATCCCATTGACGTGTCATAAACATCTTAGATGGGAATACCCAGAGGGTTCTTCCAGTTATCTGTAAATAAAGCGCTTTCAAATCGAAGCCACCACAGTGATGAGCTGATGACCACAGGTCCAGCTTCTCACCTCCCCCCCCCCAACAAACATGTGCCATAAACGTTTTAGATGGAAATATCCATAAAGCGGTATTTATGCAAATAAAGCTCTTCTCTATTGAAGACTCATTTTTTTCAGCTGATGACCACAGGTCCGGCTTCCACCTTCCCCCAACATCACATGCCATAAACATCTTAGATGGAAACATCCAATTAATGCAAATAAAGCCCTGTTCTATCGAAGACACCATAGTGATCAGCTGATGACCACAGGTCCGGTTTCACACCTCCACCCTAACAAACAAGTGCCAAATTCATCTTAGGTGGGAATACCACTAACAAAGTGTATTCCAGTTTTCTATAAATAAAGCTCTTTTCGATCAAAGTCACCACAGCGATCAGCTGATGACCACAGGTCCGCCTTCACACCTCCCCTTAAAGAGGCTCTGTCACCAGATTTTGCAACCCCTATCTGCTATTGCAGCAGATAGGCGCTGCAATGTAGATTACAGTAACGTTTTTATTTTTTAAAAAACGAGCATTTTTGGCCAAGTTATGACCATTTTTGTAATTATGCAAATGAGGCTTGCAAAAGTCCAAGTGGGTGTGTTTAAAAGTAAAAGTCCAAGTGGGCGTGTAATATGTGCGTACATCGGGGCGTTTTTAATACTTTTACTAGCTGGGCGCTCTGAAGAGAAGTATCATCCACTTCTCTTCAGAACGCCCAGCTTCTGGCAGTGCAGACACAGAGCGTGTTCTCGAGAGATCACGCTGTGACGTCACTCACAGGTCCTGCATCGTGTCGGCACCAGAGGCTACAGATGATTCTGCAGCAGCATCAGCATTTGCAGGTAAGTAGCTACATGGACTTACCTGCAAACGCCGATGCTGCTGCAGAATCATCTGTAGCCTCTGGTGCCGACACGATGCAGGACCTGTGAGTGACGTCACAGATCTGCACTGCCAGAAGCTGGGCGTTCTGAAGAGAAGTGGATGATACTTCTATACACAACGCCCAGCTAGTAAAAGTAGTAAAAACGCCCCGATGTCCGCACATAATACACGCCCAGTTGTACTTTTACTTTTCAACACGCCCAGTTGTACTTTTGCAAGCCTCATTTGCATAAATACGAAAATGGTCATAACTTGGCCAAAAATGCTCGTTTTTTAAAAATAAAAACTTTACTGTAATCTGCATTGCAGCGCCGATCACATGCAATAGCAGATAGGGGCTGCAAAATCTGGTGACAGAGCCTCTTTAAGCAACTGGTTGGGCTATGGGAAGTTGCCAGCAGCTTTACATTTACAGCGGCTGCTTCAATGAGAATGTTCCTATTCACTAAAAGCAAGCAGAGATCTTGAAATCAGTGAGAAACGAAAACAAAGTTTTTAGAAAGTGTTTTTTTTTATTATTGCTGCTAATTGGAAGGATGCCGAGGGAGATCAGAGGACTTTGCGAGCCCCAGTAGTGTCCAGCTATGTTTAACATGCACAGGTTTAAGATCCACGACTTTAGAGGTTGCCTGAAAGCAGAGTCTTATGACCTGCCATGAGATACTGATCAGGTCCAGCTGCTGGCTATGATAGGACCTCTCCTGGCGACCTGTTCCTTTAAATATTAACCCCTTAATGACCAGCTGCATTATGATGTTTTTTGCCTCTCCACCTGGGGAAAAAATGCCTCTGCCTCCCATTGAAATCAACTAAGGGCAACTTTGGCCAGTACTTGGTGCCGATTCCAACGCTGTTTCCAAGTCAAAATCAGCATCAAAAAACTTTGTGTGAACTGACCCTTCGTGTGCCCAAGCAACAGGCAGCCTTGGGGTCCTTTCCAAATCCCTAGAGCAGCGAGGTTCGCTAGTCTCTGATTAGGTATCCGGGTTTCCGCTAACGTGATTGAAGAAGGGAGGCCCCTATGATCACGCTGTGGTCAAGGACCGTGACGATCAAAGTGTTAAACAGCTGGGAATCGGAGGTGCCTCCAATCCCGGCCGTATACAGGAGGCATCTCAAAGTATAAGAGCTATTGGTAACCATTCACTGGAGCGCTCACAAGCCTTCCCTACAGCGGGGCCACGAGACGTCGTCGTAGACTCAGGACCTGCACCGCCTGCCGTCGAAAGACCGTGAGCGGTCGCTTAAGGGTTAAAGTGGTAGACAACACGACACGGCTGCAGACATATGATTTTGGAAGACATGAACATAGGGAAATAATGAGCCGCCACGTACTACAAATCCCAGCATGCCAGTCACACCGCCACCATGTCGTCTCTCACGTAAAAATGTCACGTTCTATGCAATGACGGGACAAGGAAATCTCCAGCAGAAAGCCGTGTCCCCCACTGGATGTAGCCCAACACTTGTGACGAGGACTCTTCACACATACCAGCCGCTCTACAGCATGAAGGGTGATTCAGTACAGAAAACGAGGTCATGAAGACCAATGAGGAAACAGAATAAAGAAAAAGGCAGATGCGCTCACGGGCCGCTGTGTATACTTTACATTTAGCAGAAGCTCATGATACAAACCAAGTGGGCAAAGGGTAACGACCCACCATGTAATAAACGCCAACTAATGCCAAGAGCGGGGGGGGGGGGGGGTGACTGGGACTATTATAAAATATTACAGTTTATATGGGACTCTTCAGTATGAGGAGCTTTAAGCCCTTGAGGAAAGCGTGTTTTTTTTTCATCACTGCGTTTGAAGAGCCGTCATTTTTTCAATTTTTCTGTTGACGTACCAATACGAGGACATGTTTTTTTTCTAAATGCCACTATTTTGGGGTACATATGATGTATCGAAGAACTAATTTTTAGGGGGGGGGGGGGTTACCCAACACTCCACAGTTTTACGAACTACAATATAAATGTGCTTAGTCATGAAATGTAAAAGCTACGTTCACCTTTGAAATTTTTTTATTTTTTTTTAGTAATTAATGTCTATCAGTGAAACTTTGTAATTACTTTTTATTAAAAAATATTTTGACTTTTTGAGATAGAGCTGCTTTGTATCCTGTATACAGAGAAGCCGTATCTAGCGCTGAGACCTGAATCCATCAGGTCAGCGGGACTGACGGGTTCAGTGACAGCGGGTCCTGTGTTTCTCTGACAGTTCATAACTTAAGATGTGATCGCAGGACCTACTGACACTGTAGGTTCTGTGTCAGCAGGTCCTGCGATCACATCTAAGTTATGAGAAACACAGGACCCGCTGTGACTGATTCAGGTCTCTGCACAAGATACAGCAGCTTGGTATACAGGATACAAAGCAGCTGTATCTAAAAAAGTAAAAATAATTTTTAATAAAAAGTAATTACAAAGTTGCACCAAACACAGTGATTAACGTTTTTATACAAAAACAACAAAATAAGATTTCAAAAAGGTGCAGATCGCTATACTGCAGGATTTTATACCATTCGGGTCTGTGGCTAGCTGGATGACACTTGCTATGGTTTGGGAGGAGTCCGCACAGTACAGGTGGATGGTTGAGGAGATCATGTATCGTACATTTGTGATGTGACTCGGTATCACATTACTTCCAGAGCCGGGGGTGCACCATTACTTTCTCAGACTGGCCGGAGGATACTGAAGTGCAATACACATACACATCCTACAAAATTCCCCCGCAGCAGATTCCCTCACCTCTGATCCAATACACAGCACTATGTACACTGAAGACTACAGCAGCTGCCAAATATTAATTGTCAACCTGTATTTCCTCCAAAGCTCAAAAAAAACAACAGAAAAAACTTCAATAATAAACTTGGGAAATCATCAGTAAGTATGGTCATCAGACCTCCCTAAGAGCTTAGCTCCTATAACGCAGGGGTAGCTTGTATTCCCTACATTAGATTATTGTTCAGTATTGAATGCAAACATTACACATCCCAGAATGCAAATCACCAGTTCTGTATAGACACTGAAAAAGCAGGGGTAATGGAGGATTTCAGCTCTGAGGTGATCAGAATGGTAAAACGCAGCTCGAGTCTAAAGTACAGACGGAGCTATGACTAGTGCCTCCAGCTTAGATGAATAGTCTATTGAAATCTGAAACTCACTTCCTGAGTCTCTGGCTTCTGCTCTGCCCCTCCACCATTCTTTACACTCCATGACTGCTTGTACAAATTGCAATTTTTTTCCAATGTGAATGCAAGTCAAATAGCGCTACTCCATCAAGATAAACGGTCATGAAACTCGCTGGTAATAATTCAGCCTTTAATGGGGTGACGTGTTTAACCACCGCAGTGTCGTCTTCATCAGACCTTATACACCGTGTAATGCTTAATTTTCCCTGTGGTGGCGCTGTAGGGAAACTACACACTTCCTAACCTGTTCCTCCACAGATTAAAGCCGATCGCTGGGGTCTCCAGAAGGTGGAGGACACTTCTAATAAGCAGCGATTGTCCAAAGCGGACAACCCATTTATAGGGACGCTCCAGCCTGATGCTCATTTCAAGGGCTATGCTGATTTTATCCCCCCACATCGATTGCAGATCTCACGGAACTGGGAGCAGCTACCTACACTGCTGCCCCCCGAACTCACACTGGTGCACGCAGGCGGGATTGAGACCCCTTGAACTTCCCATCATCAGTGCATAGGGGAAAATTGAGAAAAAAATAAAGAGAGTGCGTATGAGAAAGTAGTAACCCCCCATTGCAGCCTCTAGTTACCCTTTAATTAACCCGACACAACCAACCCACCAGGCAAGCGTTATACGTGGTGTTCTAGTGTATGCCTAGTGCAAGGCCTGAGGGTGGGGGAAGTGGGTGAATGACAAAGCAAATTAAAAGAACAATAAAAGGGAACCCCTGTGACATGCCCCGCCCCCTGGAGCCCTGCACTAGTACCACAGGGTATTCGTTCCGCCTGTGGTGTAATTCGAAGTCAAATAAGACACGGCTACAGTAGCTACAATAAAACACGCTCTATAATAGTGCACACAAACCCGTCCAGCGCTCAGGAAACACTATAAATATGTGAGAGAATGACCGCGCAGATTTTAAATAGAGGATGCAGAGACAAAAATATCTGAATATATCTTATAAATAGACGGAGGCCAGGACAGGTCGTCTCTGCAGTCACTACCGATGCCAATCCCTGCACATCATGTGCCAAAACCACCGGAGAAATCAGCCAATGAGCTGTACTGATACTGAGAGAGTCCACTGCAGCCAGGTACTGTAATCAGTCATATGTAACCTGCTGCTATATATAGTGCATCAACCGCTTGCCTTATCAAATCCATATTCTTGTACGTAGGAAGCAGTATTATAGTAGTTATAATCTTGTATATAGGGGGCAGTATTATAGTAGTTATATTCTTGTATATAGGGGGCAGTATTATAGTAGTTATATTCTTGTATATAGGGAAGCAGTATTATAGTAGTTATATTCTTGTATATAGGGAAGCAGTATTATAGTAGTTATATTCTTGTATATAGGGGCAGTATTATAGTAGTTATAGTCTTGTATATAGGGGAGCAGTATTATAGTAGTTATATTCTTTTCTATAGGAGCAGTATTATAGTAGTTATATTCTTGTATATTGGAGCAGTATTATAGTAGTTATATTCTTGTATATTGGAGCAGTATTATAGTAGTTATATTCTTGTATATAGCAGCAGTATTATAGTAGTTATATTCTTGTATATAGGGAGCAGTATTATAGTAGTTATATTCTTGTACATAGGGGGCAGTATTATAGTAGTTATATTCTTGTATATAGGAGCAGTATTATAGTAGTTATATTCTTGTATATAGGGGGCAGTATTATAGTAGTTATATTCTTGTACATAGGAGGCAGTATTATAGCAGTTATATTCTTGTACATAGGGGGCAGTATTATAATAGTTATATTCTTGTATATAGGGGCAGTATTATAGTAGTTCTATTCTTGTACATAGTGGGCAGTATTATAGTAGTTATATTCTTGTATATATGAGCAGTATTATAGTAGTTATATTCTTGTATATAGAGGCAGTATTATAGTATTTATATTCTTGTATATAGGGGCAGTATTATAGTAGTTATATTCTTGTATATATGAGCAGTATTATAGTAGTTATATTCTTGTATATATGAGCAGTATTATAGTAGTTATATTCTTGTATATAGGGAGCAGTATTATAGTAATTATATTCTTGTATATAGGGGGCAGTATTATAGTAGTGCTATTCTTGTACATAGTGGGCAGTATTATAGTAGTTATATTCTTGTATATAGGGGCAGTATTATAGTAGTTATAGTCTTGTATATATGAGCAGTATTATAGTAGTTATAGTCTTGTATATATGAGCAGTATTATAGTAGTTATATTCTTGTATATATGAGCAGTATTATAGTAGTTATATTCTTGTATATAGGGAGCAGTATTATAGTAATTATATTCTTGTATATAGGGGCAGTATTATAGTAGTTATATTCTTGTACATAGGGGAGCAGTATTATAGTAGTTATATTCTTGTACATAGGGGGCAGTATTATAGTAGTTATATTCTTGTATATAGGGGGCAGTATTATAGTAATTATATTCTTGTATATAGGAGCAGTATTATAGTAGTTATATTCTTGTATATAGGAGCAGTATTATAGTCGTTATATTCTTGTACATAGGTGGCAGCATTATAGTAGTTATATTCTTGTATATAGGAGCAGTGTTATAGTAGTTATATTCTTGTATATAGGGGCAGTATTATAGTAGTTATATTCTTGTATATAGGAGCAGTATTATAGTAGTTATATTCTTGAATATAGGAGCAGTATTATAGTCGTTATATTCTTGTACATAGGTGGCAGTATTATAGTAGTTATATTCTTGTATATAGAGGCAGTATTATAGTAGTTATATTCTTGTATATAGGGGCAGTATTATAGTAGTTATATTCTTGTATATAGGAGCAGTATTATAGTAGTTATATTCTTGTATATAGGAGCAGTATTATAGTAGTTATATTCTTCTATATAGGAGCAGTATTATAGTAGTTATATTCTTGTATATAGGAGCAGTATTATAGTAGTTATATTCTTGTATATAGGTGGCAGTATTATAGTAGTTATATTCTTGTATATAGCAGCAGTATTATAGTAGTTATATTCTTGTATATAGGGAGCAGTATTATAGTAGTTATATTCTTGTATATAGGGAGCAGTATTATAGTAGTTATATTCTTGTACATAGGGGGCAGTATTATAGTAGTTATATTCTTGTATATAGGAGCAGTATTATAGTAGTTATATTCTTGTATATAGGGGGCAGTATTATAGTAGTTATATTCTTGTACATAGGAGGCAGTATTATAGCAGTTATATTCTTGTACATAGGGGGCAGTATTATAGCAGTTATATTCTTGTACATAGTGGGCAGTATGATAGTAGTTATATTCTTGTATATAGGGGACAGTATTATAGTAGTTATATTCTTGTATATAGGGGACAGTATTATAGTAGTTATATTCTTGTATATAGGGGCAGTATGATAGTAGTTATATTCTTGTATATAGTGGCAGTATTATAGTAGATATATTCTTGTATATAGGGGACAGTATTATAGTAGTTATATTCTCGTACATAGGGGGCAGTATTATAGCAGTTATATTCTCGTACATAGTGGGCAGTATTATAATAGTTATATTCTTGTATATAGGGGCAGTATTATAGTAGTTATAGTCTTGTATATATGAGCAGTATTATAGTAGTTATATTCTTGTATATATGAGCAGTATTATAGTAGTTATATTCTTGTATATAGGGAGCAGTATTATAGTAATTATATTCTTGTATATAGGGGGCAGTATTATAGTAGTTATATTCTTGTACATAGGGGAGCAGTATTATAGTAGTTATATTCTTGTACATAGGGGGCAGTATTATAGTAGTTATATTCTTGTATATAGGGGGCAGTATTATAGTAGTTATATTCTTGTATATAGGGAGCAGTATTATAGTAATTATATTCTTGTATATAGGGGGCAGTATTATAGTAGTTATATTCTTGTACATAGGGGAGCAGTATTATAGTAGTTATATTCTTGTACATAGGGGGCAGTATTATAGTAGTTATATTCTTGTATATAGGGGGCAGTATTATAGTAGTTATATTCTTGTATATAGGAGCAGTATTATAGTAGTTATATTCTTGTATATAGGAGCAGTATTATAGTCGTTATATTCTTGTACATAGGTGGCAGTATTATAGTAGTTATATTCTTGTATATAGAGGCAGTATTATAGTAGTTATATTCTTGTATATAGGGGCAGTATTATAGTAGTTATATTCTTCTATATAGGAGCAGTATTATAGTAGTTATATTCTTGTATATAGGAGCAGTATTATAGTAGTTATATTCTTGTATATAGGAGCAGTATTATAGTAGTTATATTCTTGTATATAGGGGGCAGTGTTATAGTAGTTATATTCTTGTATATAGGAGCAGTGTTATAGTAGTTATATTCTTGTATATAGGGGCAGTATTACAGTAGTTATATTCTTGTATATAGGGGACAGTATTATAGTAGTTATATTCTTGTATATAGGGGGCAGTATTCTAGTAGTTATATTCTTGTATATAGGAGCAGTGTTATAGTAGTTATAATCTTGTATATAGGGGACAGTATTATAGTAGTTATATTCTTGTATATAGGGAGCAGTATTATAGTAATTATATTCTTGTATATAGGGGGCAGTATTATAGTAGTTATATTCTTGTACATAGGGGAGCAGTATTATAGTAGTTATATTCTTGTACATAGGGGGCAGTATTATAGTAGTTATATTCTTGTATATAGGGGGCAGTATTATAGTAGTTATATTCTTGTATATAGGAGCAGTATTATAGTAGTTATATTCTTGTATATAGGAGCAGTATTATAGTCGTTATATTCTTGTACATAGGTGGCAGTATTATAGTAGTTATATTCTTGTATATAGAGGCAGTATTATAGTAGTTATATTCTTGTATATAGGGGCAGTATTATAGTAGTTATATTCTTCTATATAGGAGCAGTATTATAGTAGTTATATTCTTGTATATAGGGGGCAGTGTTATAGTAGTTATATTCTTGTATATAGGAGCAGTATTACAATAGTTATATTCTTGTATATAGGGGACAGTATTATAGTAGTTATATTCTTGTATATAGGGGGCAGTATTATAGTAGTTATATTCTTGTATATAGGGGACAGTATTATAGTAGTTATATTCTTGTATATAGGGGACAGTATTATAGTAGTTATATTCTTGTATATAGGGGGCAGTATTATAGTAGTTATATTCTTGTATATAGGAGCAGTGTTATAGTAGTTATATTCTTGTATATAGGGGACAGTATTATAGTAGTTATATTCTTGTATATAGGGGGCAGCATTATAGTAGTTATATTCTTGTATATAGGAGCAGTGTTATAGTAGTTATATTCTTGTATATAGGGGCAGTATTATAGTAGTTATATTCTTGTATATAGGAGCAGTATTATAGTAGTTATATTCTTGTATATAGGAGCAGTATTATAGTCGTTATATTCTTGTACATAGGTGGCAGTATTATAGTAGTTATATTCTTGTATATAGAGGCAGTATTATAGTAGTTATATTCTTGTATATAGGGGCAGTATTATAGTAGTTATATTCTTGTATATAGGGAGCAGTATTATAGTAATTATATTCTTGTATATAGGGGGCAGTATTATAGTAGTTATATTCTTGTACATAGGGGAGCAGTATTATAGTAGTTATATTCTTGTACATAGGGGGCAGTATTATAGTAGTTATATTCTTGTATATAGGGGGCAGTATTATAGTAGTTATATTCTTGTATATAGGAGCAGTATTATAGTAGTTATATTCTTGTATATAGGAGCAGTATTATAGTCGTTATATTCTTGTACATAGGTGGCAGTATTATAGTAGTTATATTCTTGTATATAGAGGCAGTATTATAGTAGTTATATTCTTGTATATAGGGGCAGTATTATAGTAGTTATATTCTTCTATATAGGAGCAGTATTATAGTAGTTATATTCTTGTATATAGGAGCAGTATTATAGTAGTTATATTCTTGTATATAGGAGCAGTATTATAGTAGTTATATTCTTGTATATAGGGGGCAGTGTTATAGTAGTTATATTCTTGTATATAGGAGCAGTGTTATAGTAGTTATATTCTTGTATATAGGGGCAGTATTACAGTAGTTATATTCTTGTATATAGGGGACAGTATTATAGTAGTTATATTCTTGTATATAGGGGGCAGTATTATAGTAGTTATATTCTTGTATATAGGGGGCAGCATTATAGTAGTTATATTCTTGTATATAGGAGCAGTGTTATAGTAGTTATATTCTTGTATATAGGGGCAGTATTATAGTAGTTATATTCTTGTATATAGGAGCAGTGTTATAGTAGTTATATTCTTGTATATAGGGGACAGTATTATAGTAGTTATATTCTTGTATATAGGGGGCAGCATTATAGTAGTTATATTCTTGTATATAGGAGCAGTGTTATAGTAGTTATATTCTTGTATATAGGGGCAGTATTATAGTAGTTATATTCTTGTATATAGGAGCAGTATTATAGTAGTTATATTCTTGTATATAGGAGCAGTATTATAGTCGTTATATTCTTGTACATAGGTGGCAGTATTATAGTAGTTATATTCTTGTATATAGAGGCAGTATTATAGTAGTTATATTCTTGTATATAGGGGCAGTATTATAGTAGTTATATTCTTCTATATAGGAGCAGTATTATAGTAGTTATATTCTTGTATATAGGAGCAGTATTATAGTAGTTATATTCTTGTATATAGGAGCAGTATTATAGTAGTTATATTCTTGTATATAGGAGCAGTATTATATTCTTGTATATAGGAGCAGTATTATAGTAGTTATATTCTTGTATATAGGAGCAGTATTATAGTAGTTATATTCTTGTATATAGGAGCAGTATTATAGTAGTTATATTCTTCTATATAGGAGCAGTATTACAGTAGTTATATTCTTGTATATAGGAGCAGTATTATAGTGGTTATATTCTTGTATATAGTGGTCAATATAACAGTTAAATCTGCAGATGTTCAATGTTGTGATGGACAGAATACATGGGCTGTACATAGACAATGGCATTAGTTGCTCTCCCCTTCAGCATTATCATAGGTGACAGGAAAGATCCATGGTCACCACTTGACCCCATTGCTGTACAAGTATATAAAAAATTTTGAAAACTGGCAAAATCCCTCCAGAGACAAGGGTCTGTGGCCACCAGTAACGACAATGAACCACTTCCTGACTTAACGTTTTGAACAGTTTATCTGATAAGGGCCGCATGTGATTTGTGTTTTTCCAAGTTTTGTCTTGTTTTTTTTTAAAATTAAATCACTTAGAGAGTCCCTAAAATGTAGTTATAAAAATGGTTCATAATGCCCTGACATTTATTTTGCTACATAAATTGCAGTGGTTTGGGGTCAGCATTTTAGATATAGATTGAGTTATTAGGGGCTCGCATGACTAAACACATGATGCTGGCCGACAATAGTGGGATTCGCCGACGTTTACTGTCCCAGCACAACTTTGCCGCTTTCCTTCAAGACAAGCGGCGTCAGAGGTGTCTGGCAGCGGCTTATCTCTCACTGAAATCTAAATAATATACCAAGACTTTTCATGAGGGAGTAGGAAAAGATGGCGGTCAGATGAATGATCGTCCATGGTGTGTAAGGGCCGCTTATAGAGGTGGTCTACGTACATTACCTAATTCTGGGTTAATAGAGGGACCCTCATCTTTTAGCTCAGAGCCCAAAACAGGGACAAAGAGCGTCTCTTGCTCTGGAGAACCCAGAACGTCCATGTCTTACATACACAGCACATCAATCTCAATGGGAATGGTGTAATGCTTCACTATTCTTACAGAGGTACAATCATCCCCATCATCTCCTCTGGAGGATTGTACCATAGGCTCACATCCCTTGGAAGCTTTTGCCTGACCCTTGCACTCTGCTCCTGCAGTGAAATCCTTTGTTCGGGTCATGTGAATGGCACCAGGTGTTCGCCCAGCTCTTTGTGCAGCTTCAGTACATGGAAAGATGAACTCATACAATATTCATTACAACACTGTGCCGGCCCGTTAACTAAAATTACTTTCTTCTCTTTCAGTAATGAATACATATCACACATTGAGGCAACCTACAGCGAGATTAATCCTGTAATTTTACCACGATATCTATCACTACGGCAATGTTCATCCTGAGCTCTCTGGTTCATGAACAGAAGACAAAGAATATGGGTCTGTTCGCACTGTCAGCTCTCCTGTGTGGTGTAGTATAGAGGATCTGTCAGCTCTCCTGTGTGGTGTAGTATAGAGGCTGTCAGTTCACCCGTGTGGTGTAGTATAGAGGAGCCGTCAGCTCTCCCGTGTGGTGTAGTATAGAGGAGCCGTCAGCTCTCCCGTGTGGTGTAGTATAGAGGAGCCGTCAGCTCTCCCGTGTGGTGTAGTATAGAGGAGCCGTCAGCTCTCCCGTGTGGTGTAGTATAGAGGAGCCGTCAGCTCTCCCGTGTGGTGTAGTATAGAGGAGCCGTCAGCTCTCCCGTGTGGTGTAGTATAGAGGAGCCGTCCGCTCTCCCGTGTGGTGTAGTATAGAGGAGCCGTCAGCTCTCCCGTGTGGTGTAGTATAGAGGAGCCGTCAGCTCTCCCGTGTGGTGTAGTATAGAGGAGCCGTCAGCTCTCCCGTGTGGTGTAGTATAGAGGAGCCGTCAGCTCTCCCGTGTGGTGTAGTATAGAGGAGCCGTCAGCTCTCCCGTGTGGTGTAGTATAGAGGAGCCGTCAGCTCTCCCGTGTGGTGTAGTATAGAGGATCTGTCAGCTCTCCTGTGTGGTGTGGTGTAATAGAGGATCTGTCAGTTCTCCTGTGTGGTGTAGTATAGAGGATCTGTCAGCTCTCCCGTGTGGTATAGTATAGAGGATCTGTCAGCTCTCCCGTGTGGTGTAGTATAGAGGAGCTGTCAGCTCTCCCGTGTGGTGTAGTAAAGAGGAGCTGTCAGTTCTCCCGTGTGGTGTAGTATAGAGGAGCTGTCAGCTCTCCCGTGTGGTGTAGTATAGAGGAGCTGTCAGCTCTCCCGTGTGGTGTAGTATAGAGGAGCTGTCAGCTCTCCTGTGTGGTGTAGTATAGAGGATCTGTCAGCTCTCCTGTGTGGTGTAGTATAGAGGATCTGTCACCTCTCCTGTGTGGTGTAGTATAGAGGAGCTGTCACCTCTCCTGTGTGGTGTAGTATAGAGGAGCTGTCAGCTCTCCTGTGTGGTGTAGTATAGAGGATCTGTCAGCTCTCCTGTGTGGTGTTGTATTGAGGATGTCAGCTCTCCTGTGTGGTGTAGTATAGAGGATCTGTCAGCTCTCCTGTGTGGTGTAGTATAGAGGATGTCAGCTCTCCCTTGTGGTGTAGTATAGAGGATCTGTCAGCTCTCCTGTGTGATGTAGTATAGAGGATCTGTCAGCTCTCCTGTGTGATGTAGTATAGAGGAGCTGTCAGCTCTCCCTTGTGGTGTAGTATAGAGGATCTGATCATGAAGCTCCCAGCAGTGGAACCCAACCCCCACAAATCACAATGGGACCAGCTACAAAAAAACAATCTAAAGCGCTAATCTTTGATGGAAACTCCATTAAAAAACACTGAAGTAAACGGATGTCCAGTGCAGGTCCTGAGGATGTGGTCATTGACACAGGGATTCTCTTTGATGTGCTTTATATCCCGGGTCGCCAGAGGGCTTCAGTTATTTCCCGAGTGTTCCTTAAACAATTCATAAAGAAAGTTTATGGGATCAGCGCTAGACCCTGTATGGAAATACTTTCTTCAGTGTTTGTATGGACACAGTAGGACGGAGATCAAATCAAAGAGTGGAAGTGTCTGAGATGTGGGACTGATCAATCATTGCACTGCTATTTGTAGGACTCCTCGTGATCATTTCAACTATTTTGTTATTTTAGAGTCTATAAAAGAGTTTTGTGTGCGATGGACAAATACAGAACGATTTGGGTTGGCGTCCTAGATCTATCAAACCGGATGATGAATGAACTAATACGAGATTCTTTTGTCACATTTCATCTGATTTAGGGCCAGTTATAGGTGTCAACCCACAGAGTTGTCACCCCGCTTTCCGAATCCGCTTAAAGGATTTTTCCAGGACAGAATAAAGTTCATTGATGCACATACTGCATGTGAAGTTTTTGGAAGAACGCAGCCATATTTTTCTATTTGAGGATTGCCCACATCTCGCGTTTCAATAAACATTTACACTTTCCTGCAGAATCCCTTCAAGAGAAAGCTAGGTGACTACCGCTGTAGGGCTGTCATGGCGGCAACGTCAGTTGTCACCCAGTTTAAACAAACTTCAAGGCTTTACAGGTCATTAGCAATTTTATTTTAGGTGGAAATGCCCTTTAATTTTTGCCTCTAAGCAGTAACCATGTGCATTGTCATCCCTGCATGCAATCCAGTCCGCTTACACTTTGCTCCCTCTATCCGGCCATCCTCATACGTGTCCATATCGGCGAGACGCTTGTTTGGCAGCGGTAGAAAAATAAAAACCCCATCACAGGCTTGAGTGGAAAATCACTGAGGATTGTATAAGCTAGACAAGAGATAATAAATAGGACATATAGACCGTCTTAGCTGACACAGCAAGATCCGCTGCTCTCTAAAGTTGAGAGCAGGGGCTTAAGCTCAATTCAAGTCATTTGCACTTTTGTTACTAAGCAACCTCGACGGCTTTCAGGGAATAGACTACAAAAAAAATATATATATTACTGTCAAATCTTCGTCTAAAAGAAAGAGTATTTATGGACCTTTTTCATAGCTATAACCATCTAGGTGGCGCTATAACTTGAAATTGCTTGAGGGTCACTTTAATAGCTACAGCCCCCCCCAATCGGGTGCATGCTACGTGCAGATCACAAAAAGTTGTTTAACAGAAATGATTAGTATCAGACGCCAGGACGTTTTTCGATTCGAGACAAATAAAAAAAAATATGAAAAATTAAAGTATAATTAAAATAAGCTAGGTACCACTTACCACTATAGGCACGCCAATGTCCGGCCATAGAAGGTCCTCAGATGGTAACTTAGGGGAGTTCCAAACCACCACAACTTTGTTTAAGTAGGGGAGTCCATTCAACCTTTCCAAGGAGTTCATTAATACTTCCTCCCGTTCATAAGTCAACATAACTACGGTGAACTGCTCCCTGGGTACATTCCCACCGAGGGCAGCTTGGAACTCTTTCCCCGAACCGCCAGCCCCACCACCAATGGGTCTAAATCCCGTTCCAGATCCTAAGAACTTTGCTTCAGAGGGCAACACGGGATCAAAAGGTGTATGAGGAAATAGGTGAAAAGGACCCGGTGCCGAGTTCCAGTTACGGTAAATGTCTGTTGCGGTCAGGGTGAAGTTCCGCAGGTATTTAGGGGAAGCATAAGGTGGTTCTGTCTCAACTGGACCTAGATCCAAGTCACCGTTATCTGCCATGTTGGGGTCTGTCCCGGCAGCTTTACCAGAACGATGAGGGATTTCCACAGCCGGTTCCTCTCTAATAGGGGCGGCCGGAATTTGGATACGAGTTCTTATAGTTGCCAAGATGGTATTAAAAACCGTGTCGGACGAAGAAAAGTAGGTTTCCCACAAGAAACGTCCTTGCCTCCTCATGGCAAGGAGGTCGTTATCAGAAATGCTCCTCAAGAGAAAATGCGCTTCTGTGACGCGGGGTTTTGGTATGATTAACACGGCCTCGTTCCATCGGATCATGTCATGGTAGGGTAGCTGGATTTGCTCTCCAAGAATGACGGGGATGGCTCCTACCTCGAGAGCTTCAAAAAGCCGCATGGCACTGCCAGCAGATATGATCAGCTGGGCATCTCCGGGGGTAATGATCAGTGCAAAGGTGGATTGCTTCAGTAGCTCTATCCGGTCTTCCCTTCCCCCACATAGAGCCCACTCAGTGGGCAGACTTGCCTTTGGCTGGTTTTTACAGGTAAACTCAACCATAACAAAATCTAACTTACTGTCCTGGACAGCTTTAAGAGTGGTGATGATGCGGTCGTCATAGTCAGCCGGGGCATTGCCTTCCATTTCTTCCTCAAACGACCGGGCCTCCTGCAGACTCGATCGCAGCGATTCTATTTTCTCTCCTTGAAAACCGAATAGGTACTTCCTTTTGACTGGCACCTGTGCTGGGATTTCTAAAAAGTTGGGTTCAGACATGGCGTGAACCAATGGCGACACCACTAGGTCAAAGCCAGGTCGATACTGAGAATCGTAAAACGTAGACTGAGCTATCATGGCACGGCCGGTGCTTACGTTATAAAGATAGTTCTGGGTCTCCGATTTTCTGGACAAATTAATGATTAGATGGTTGTGGCCATCAGTCCTCCAATATGGCAGAGAGTGCAACTGTTCCTCCAGTTCAGTAGGTTTTGGCATCAACGGTTCCTGCATTTCCCCCAATAAAACTACATATATACAAGCAATATTTGCATTTTCGGTCACATAGACGTTAGTTCTGACACTCGCCTCCAAGGCTTGTTTGATTAAAGGGTCTATCAAGTTGCCGAAAGGGTACTGATCGGTGTTGTACACAAATACGGGGAACCCGGAGGTCAAAGGACACCTCGAGTAGTCAAAACAATTATGTAGCCGACAGTGCCTCTTGGACTTTGGCAACGGTACGTCAACATCGTCTTTATCCGGCAGTAGCCGGATTGGCAATGAAAGCTTTGGCTGGTTTTGCGCCATCAGTTCTTTATAAGAATGTTCTGTCTGACTGATGACGTTCTTGAGTTGTAGAAGGTCCTGCTTGGCATTCTCGATGCTTTTCTTACACGCTTCGATCTTTAAGTTCAACTTCGCGATCTCGCTGTTGAGTTCTTGACGCTTGGCTTCCAACTGCAGGAGCTCTTCGCTAACGGATTCCCGTATCCGACAAAGATCCTGAACGTGCTTCACCTCGCAGAGTTCATTGCCTGTCCGTGGGACAAAAATTGGCTTCCCCGCGTTGTTGGCGTCATCGATGGTGGTGAGGTAATAGTGGGCGATCAGAGGGAAGAAAACCAGGATGATAAACAACGTGAAGCTTAACCAGGAGAGCCTGATCCGACTGGACCAACGGAGCATCCATGGTTGACCTCCATTCCCCAATCCCCCATTTCGCAGCATGGTGTACCCACTCATGAGTTCAAGAGCGACACCGACCAATCACGTCGGGTCAGTAGCCATGCCAACAAAATTTTGGACTGGTGAACCGTGAAGAGGAATTACTCGGTCTGAGTAAAAACGAGCCAATAAAATGGAAATTTCATTTTCCAGGGCGTAATATTAAAACCAACACAAAGCTCGTCTTACAGGAGTATGTAACGGGCTGAATCATGCAAGGTCTCCTCAATTGCGCTTTATCCACCATGTAATAAATGTGTTATTTGGAGGTTCTGCTGGGGCGGAGAGAAGCCCATCTGTACCAAGTGGACATTTTCTGCGGTGCTTGACATCGTGATAGGTTGGTTAACGGAATAGGCGCTCGAGATCCATGGTGGAGAGAAAAGGCAATTATCCAGATATATCACTCGACGCTTCAACAACCAACGATGCTTCAAGGCTGAAAGAAGAAAAGAAAAGAGTTGTAAATGTGAAGAAAATGGTCTTCAGATATTAAGGCAAGCATTACTCTGTGCGGGTCGTGTCGCTTTGACACATTTATTATTGACTGAATGCAATAAAGCATAAAAACAAAAAAAAAGTTCAAACTCATACAAATCACTAGAATGTAAGTTATACAAGACTGTAAAGGGGAACTCCTCCTAAAAATACTGCAGCCCAACCAAATCTCCCTCCCTCAATAGCTGGCTCCCTGTTCTAGCTAATAGAGCGGGGGTCGGTCCCAGATGTGGCAATGATGGAACAATCGCTATAATGAAAGTGTGGCCTTGGGCAGAGGGATCTGAGAGAGACTGGTTGCTAGGCACGAAAAGGCTGGTTGCTAGGCACGAAAAGACTGGTTACTAGGCACGAAAAGACTGGTTGCTAGGAACTAAAAGACTGGTTGCTAGGAACAAAAAGACTGGTTGCTAGGAACAAAAAGACTGGTTGCTAGGAACAAAAAGACTGGTGCTTGACAGAAATGCAATGCACATCATTCTAAACAATTTTTAGAAAAAATAAATCTGCTGAAGAAACCCTACAACAAATGGTCAGATCTGGATATTTATTAACACTTTATATGCTGCAATTTTCATCACGGACCCGTGCGTGTCACAGATGACTCGTAAGAATACTGGTGGTCAGCCAAAGAACTTCTGGGACTGCTCGAAGAGAAAGCGGATAACCTTACTAAGTGTGAGGACTCATTCAGGAGGAGCCTTTGGTTACTTGCAGCCGTTGCGTAATTTGGTGCAGAAAATTGGCAGGTAAAATCCACACTTGGTGTGTTTTTTACATTCTGATGCGGTAACAGGTGCGGATTTTTATAAAGTTGTCAGATACGGAAATGCAAGATAAATAGAGATGCCTCTGATATTGAAATACATCGCAGGTCAATTTACGCGCGGAAAAATTCTGCAATGTGTAGAAGAGATTACTTAAAATCACATTTACTTTGCGGTTACCGTATTACGTTGCGGATTTGTCGAAGAACAATCTGCACGGCAAATCCACACGTAATACGCATCAGGTGTATTTGGCCTGATGCAATTACATTTTTGCGTCCGTATTTCGGCCGCATGTCCTGGGTCCGAATGCGGGCCTTGTGATCCGAACTCAGAGCTTTATAGATGCTGCTAGTTCGGCTGCTAGACCTGGTTTATTTTGCGTTTTAGGGATACGTTCAGCGCGTACGTCCGGAAATCTCCTGACGTACACACAAAACGTGTCCATAGGAGTCCATTAGCCAACGGGCTGATATATATTGATATTCCTTTTTATTGGAGGATGGAACAACGTAGAACACTACGCTATTTCATCCCAATGGATCCTGCAAAAAAATACAAAAATTGTAAAAAAAAACGTGTGTGTGACGGATACTACTGTATGGAATCTGTCGGTTAAACGTGTATAAGTATCGGGAAGCTTGCCCAGGGCCGATGGAAAGATCATCAAGTATCGCACAGCCCGGGGATGCCAGCCCTGGGAAAGCTCCTGACATCACTATCCATATATGGACAGTGACATCAGGGGCTCCTCCGGTCCCAGCCGGACCACTTCCTACGCTCTGGCAGTGACTACGTAGTTTAAAGCCCCAGATATCACCATCCATACGTGGACAGTGACGTCAGGGGGCTTCAAGTAGCCCTGTGCCCAGAGCGTTTGTACGACGTATCCCACAGTATGCCTATAGAGTGGAATACGTTGCTACTTTCCGTCGGAGGTATATGTCTGGACTCCTCCCGATGTTTATCTCCGACAGAAGAAAAATAACAGGATGTGAATCAAGCCTTAGATCGGCCATGATGAAAACTTAGGCTATTGAGCTCCTTCCAGTGGATGGGAAGACGGGAGGACATTCAAGAATATTTATTTTTTTTGTCCAGAAAATTCCTGACGGTACAACTCAATACAAAAGGAAACCACACGGCTACTATACAAGGTAATAATATCTTTTGTCTGCTCCGTCAGTCGGTTCAGACACTACTTTGCATATGGCTGCCAGATGGGTGACCCCCCACTAAGGACCCGCTATTAGCAAGATCTGAGATTCACATCAACCACGTCTTTCTGCTGTGCAAAACAACTGCTACCAATTAAAATCATTGGACCCCACTGGATTCCAACCAACGCCATGAAATGTTTCCTAAACTGAACAAACCCTAATAATGTTCAGTTCTCTTTAGGAACCAGGTCTGTTTTA
>NW_027463015.1:0-23519 GCF_050947455.1 Rhinoderma darwinii
CGCGAAAGCGAAAATAACCAAGATCGAGCGTCTAGGATTTACTTGTCAATAACTCGCCTGGGAAACATCCAGAGAAGTCAAACACAGTGCTCCTATACTAATTGCGTGGCGCTGAGACGAATGCCGCCAAGATCGAGCGTCTAGGACTTACGGTTCAAGAATTAGCTTTAGAAACATTTGCCTTAGGAACATGCAGAGAAGTCCAAGATAGTGTTTTTTAGACTGGCTGCCACGAGCTGAATCGAATGCAGCCAAGAGCGAGCGTCTAGGACTTACGGTTCAGGAGTTATTCACAGAAACATGGTTCTGAACATGCTGCCAATTGCTCGCCTGGGAAACATGCAGAGAAGTCCAAGATAGTGTTTTTTAGACTGGCTGCCACGAGCTGAATCGAATGCAGCCAAGAGCGAGCGTCTAGGACTTACGGTTCAGGAGTTATTCACAGAAACATGGTTCTGAACATGCTGCCAATTGCTCGCCTGGGAAACATGCAGAGAAGTCCAAGATAGTGTTTTTTAGACTGGCTGCCACGAGCTGAATCGAATGCAGCCAAGAGCGAGCGTCTAGGACTTACGGTTCAGGAGTTATTCACAGAAACATGGTTCTGAACATGCTGCCAATTGCTCGCCTGGGAAACAAGCAGAGAAGTCCAAGATAGTGTTTTTTAGACTGGCTGCCACGAGCTGAATCGAATGCAGCCAAGAGCGAGCGTCTAGGACTTACGGTTCAGGAGTTATTCACAGAAACATGGTTCTTTTACTGCCAGCCGCGAAAGCGAAAATAACCAAGATCGAGCGTCTAGGATTTACTTGTCAATAACTCGCCTGGGAAACATCCAGAGAAGTCAAACACAGTGCTCCTATACTAATTGCGTGGCGCTGAGACGAATGCCGCCAAGATCGAGCGTCTAGGACTTACGGTTCAAGAATTAGCTTTAGAAACATTTGCCTTAGGAACATGCAGAGAAGTCCAAGATAGTGTTTTTTAGACTGGCTGCCACGAGCTGAATCGAATGCAGCCAAGAGCGAGCGTCTAGGACTTACGGTTCAGGAGTTATTCACAGAAACATGGTTCTGAACATGCTGCCAATTGCTCGCCTGGGAAACATGCAGAGAAGTCCAAGATAGTGTTTTTTAGACTGGCTGCCACGAGCTGAATCGAATGCAGCCAAGAGCGAGCGTCTAGGACTTACGGTTCAGGAGTTATTCACAGAAACATGGTTCTGAACATGCTGCCAATTGCTCGCCTGGGAAACATGCAGAGAAGTCCAAGATAGTGTTTTTTAGACTGGCTGCCACGAGCTGAATCGAATGCAGCCAAGAGCGAGCGTCTAGGACTTACGGTTCAGGAGTTATTCACAGAAACATGGTTCTTTTACTGCCAGCCGCGAAAGCGAAAATAACCAAGATCGAGCGTCTAGGATTTACTTGTCAATAACTCGCCTGGGAAACATCCAGAGAAGTCAAACACAGTGCTCCTATACTAATTGCGTGGCGCTGAGACGAATGCCGCCAAGATCGAGCGTCTAGGACTTACGGTTCAAGAATTAGCTTTAGAAACATTTGCCTTAGGAACATGCAGAGAAGTCCAAGATAGTGTTTTTTAGACTGGCTGCCACGAGCTGAATCGAATGCAGCCAAGAGCGAGCGTCTAGGACTTACGGTTCAGGAGTTATTCACAGAAACATGGTTCTGAACATGCTGCCAATTGCTCGCCTGGGAAACATGCAGAGAAGTCCAAGATAGTGTTTTTTAGACTGGCTGCCACGAGCTGAATCGAATGCAGCCAAGAGCGAGCGTCTAGGACTTACGGTTCAGGAGTTATTCACAGAAACATGGTTCTGAACATGCTGCCAATTGCTCGCCTGGGAAACATGCAGAGAAGTCCAAGATAGTGTTTTTTAGACTGGCTGCCACGAGCTGAATCGAATGCAGCCAAGAGCGAGCGTCTAGGACTTACGGTTCAGGAGTTATTCACAGAAACATGGTTCTGAACATGCTGCCAATTGCTCGCCTGGGAAACAAGCAGAGAAGTCCAAGATAGTGTTTTTTAGACTGGCTGCCACGAGCTGAATCGAATGCAGCCAAGAGCGAGCGTCTAGGACTTACGGTTCAGGAGTTATTCACAGAAACATGGTTCTTTTACTGCCAGCCGCGAAAGCGAAAATAACCAAGATCGAGCGTCTAGGATTTACTTGTCAATAACTCGCCTGGGAAACATCCAGAGAAGTCAAACACAGTGCTCCTATACTAATTGCCTGGCGCTGAGACGAATGCCGCCAAGATCGAGCGTCTAGGACTTACGGTTCAAGAATTAGCTTTAGAAACATTTGCCTTAGGAACATGCAGAGAAGTCCAAGATAGTGTTTTTTAGACTGGCTGCCACGAGCTGAATCGAATGCAGCCAAGAGCGAGCGTCTAGGACTTACGGTTCAGGAGTTATTCACAGAAACATGGTTCTGAACATGCTGCCAATTGCTCGCCTGGGAAACATGCAGAGAAGTCCAAGATAGTGTTTTTTAGACTGGCTGCCACGAGCTGAATCGAATGCAGCCAAGAGCGAGCGTCTAGGACTTACGGTTCAGGAGTTATTCACAGAAACATGGTTCTTTTACTGCCAGCCGCGAAAGCGAAAATAACCAAGATCGAGCGTCTAGGATTTACTTGTCAATAACTCGCCTGGGAAACATCCAGAGAAGTCAAACACAGTGCTCCTATACTAATTGCCTGGCGCTGAGACGAATGCCGCCAAGATCGAGCGTCTAGGACTTACGGTTCAAGAATTAGCTTTAGAAACATTTGCCTTAGGAACATGCAGAGAAGTCCAAGATAGTGTTTTTTAGACTGGCTGCCACGAGCTGAATCGAATGCAGCCAAGAGCGAGCGTCTAGGACTTACGGTTCAGGAGTTATTCACAGAAACATGGTTCTGAACATGCTGCCAATTGCTCGCCTGGGAAACATGCAGAGAAGTCCAAGATAGTGTTTTTTAGACTGGCTGCCACGAGCTGAATCGAATGCAGCCAAGAGCGAGCGTCTAGGACTTACGGTTCAGGAGTTATTCACAGAAACATGGTTCTGAACATGCTGCCAATTGCTCGCCTGGGAAACATGCAGAGAAGTCCAAGATAGTGTTTTTTAGACTGGCTGCCACGAGCTGAATCGAATGCAGCCAAGAGCGAGCGTCTAGGACTTACGGTTCAGGAGTTATTCACAGAAACATGGTTCTGAACATGCTGCCAATTGCTCGCCTGGGAAACATGCAGAGAAGTCCAAGATAGTGTTTTTTAGACTGGCTGCCACGAGCTGAATCGAATGCAGCCAAGAGCGAGCGTCTAGGACTTACGGTTCAGGAGTTATTCACAGAAACATGGTTCTGAACATGCTGACAATTGCTCGCCTGGGAAACATGCAGAGAAGTCCAAGATAGTGTTTTTTAGACTGGCTGCCACGAGCTGAATCGAATGCAGCCAAGAGCGAGCGTCTAGGACTTACGGTTCAGGAGTTATTCACAGAAACATGGTTCTGAAAATGCTGCCAATTGCTCGCCTGGGAAACAAGCAGAGAAGTCCAAGATAGTGTTTTTTAGACTGGCTGCCACGAGCTGAATCGAATGCAGCCAAGAGCGAGCGTCTAGGACTTACGGTTCAGGAGTTATTCACAGAAACATGGTTCTTTTACTGCCAGCCGCGAAAGCGAAAATAACCAAGATCGAGCGTCTAGGATTTACTTGTCAATAACTCGCCTGGGAAACATCCAGAGAAGTCAAACACAGTGCTCCTATACTAATTGCGTGGCGCTGAGACGAATGCCGCCAAGATCGAGCGTCTAGGACTTACGGTTCAAGAATTAGCTTTAGAAACATTTGCCTTAGGAACATGCAGAGAAGTCCAAGATAGTGTTTTTTAGACTGGCTGCCACGAGCTGAATCGAATGCAGCCAAGAGCGAGCGTCTAGGACTTACGGTTCAGGAGTTATTCACAGAAACATGGTTCTGAACATGCTGCCAATTGCTCGCCTGGGAAACATGCAGAGAAGTCCAAGATAGTGTTTTTTAGACTGGCTGCCACGAGCTGAATCGAATGCAGCCAAGAGCGAGCGTCTAGGACTTACGGTTCAGGAGTTATTCACAGAAACATGGTTCTGAACATGCTGCCAATTGCTCGCCTGGGAAACATGCAGAGAAGTCCAAGATAGTGTTTTTTAGACTGGCTGCCACGAGCTGAATCGAATGCAGCCAAGAGCGAGCGTCTAGGACTTACGGTTCAGGAGTTATTCACAGAAACATGGTTCTGAACATGCTGCCAATTGCTCGCCTGGGAAACAAGCAGAGAAGTCCAAGATAGTGTTTTTTAGACTGGCTGCCACGAGCTGAATCGAATGCAGCCAAGAGCGAGCGTCTAGGACTTACGGTTCAGGAGTTATTCACAGAAACATGGTTCTTTTACTGCCAGCCGCGAAAGCGAAAATAACCAAGATCGAGCGTCTAGGATTTACTTGTCAATAACTCGCCTGGGAAACATCCAGAGAAGTCAAACACAGTGCTCCTATACTAATTGCCTGGCGCTGAGACGAATGCCGCCAAGATCGAGCGTCTAGGACTTACGGTTCAAGAATTAGCTTTAGAAACATTTGCCTTAGGAACATGCAGAGAAGTCCAAGATAGTGTTTTTTAGACTGGCTGCCACGAGCTGAATCGAATGCAGCCAAGAGCGAGCGTCTAGGACTTACGGTTCAGGAGTTATTCACAGAAACATGGTTCTGAACATGCTGCCAATTGCTCGCCTGGGAAACATGCAGAGAAGTCCAAGATAGTGTTTTTTAGACTGGCTGCCACGAGCTGAATCGAATGCAGCCAAGAGCGAGCGTCTAGGACTTACGGTTCAGGAGTTATTCACAGAAACATGGTTCTGAACATGCTGCCAATTGCTCGCCTGGGAAACATGCAGAGAAGTCCAAGATAGTGTTTTTTAGACTGGCTGCCACGAGCTGAATCGAATGCAGCCAAGAGCGAGCGTCTAGGACTTACGGTTCAGGAGTTATTCACAGAAACATGGTTCTGAACATGCTGCCAATTGCTCGCCTGGGAAACAAGCAGAGAAGTCCAAGATAGTGTTTTTAGACTGGCTGCCACGAGCTGAATCGAATGCAGCCAAGAGCGAGCGTCTAGGACTTACGGTTCAGGAGTTATTCACAGAAACATGGTTCTTTTACTGCCAGCCGCGAAAGCGAAAATAACCAAGATCGAGCGTCTAGGATTTACTTGTCAATAACTCGCCTGGGAAACATCCAGAGAAGTCAAACACAGTGCTCCTATACTAATTGCCTGGCGCTGAGACGAATGCCGCCAAGATCGAGCGTCTAGGACTTACGGTTCAAGAATTAGCTTTAGAAACATTTGCCTTAGGAACATGCAGAGAAGTCCAAGATAGTGTTTTTTAGACTGGCTGCCACGAGCTGAATCGAATGCAGCCAAGAGCGAGCGTCTAGGACTTACGGTTCAGGAGTTATTCACAGAAACATGGTTCTTTTACTGCCAGCCGCGAAAGCGAAAATAACCAAGATCGAGCGTCTAGGATTTACTTGTCAATAACTCGCCTGGGAAACATCCAGAGAAGTCAAACACAGTGCTCCTATACTAATTGCCTGGCGCTGAGACGAATGCCGCCAAGATCGAGCGTCTAGGACTTACGGTTCAAGAATTAGCTTTAGAAACATTTGCCTTAGGAACATGCAGAGAAGTCCAAGATAGTGTTTTTTAGACTGGCTGCCACGAGCTGAATCGAATGCAGCCAAGAGCGAGCGTCTAGGACTTACGGTTCAGGAGTTATTCACAGAAACATGGTTCTGAACATGCTGCCAATTGCTCGCCTGGGAAACATGCAGAGAAGTCCAAGATAGTGTTTTTTAGACTGGCTGCCACGAGCTGAATCGAATGCAGCCAAGAGCGAGCGTCTAGGACTTACGGTTCAGGAGTTATTCACAGAAACATGGTTCTGAACATGCTGCCAATTGCTCGCCTGGGAAACAAGCAGAGAAGTCCAAGATAGTGTTTTTTAGACTGGCTGCCACGAGCTGAATCGAATGCAGCCAAGAGCGAGCGTCTAGGACTTACGGTTCAGGAGTTATTCACAGAAACATGGTTCTTTTACTGCCAGCCGCGAAAGCGAAAATAACCAAGATCGAGCGTCTAGGATTTACTTGTCAATAACTCGCCTGGGAAACATCCAGAGAAGTCAAACACAGTGCTCCTATACTAATTGCCTGGCGCTGAGACGAATGCCGCCAAGATCGAGCGTCTAGGACTTACGGTTCAAGAATTAGCTTTAGAAACATTTGCCTTAGGAACATGCAGAGAAGTCCAAGATAGTGTTTTTTAGACTGGCTGCCACGAGCTGAATCGAATGCAGCCAAGAGCGAGCGTCTAGGACTTACGGTTCAGGAGTTATTCACAGAAACATGGTTCTGAACATGCTGCCAATTGCTCGCCTGGGAAACATGCAGAGAAGTCCAAGATAGTGTTTTTTAGACTGGCTGCCACGAGCTGAATCGAATGCAGCCAAGAGCGAGCGTCTAGGACTTACGGTTCAGGAGTTATTCACAGAAACATGGTTCTTTTACTGCCAGCCGCGAAAACGAAAATAACCAAGATCGAGCGTCTAGGATTTACTTGTCAATAACTCGCCTGGGAAACATCCAGAGAAGTCAAACACAGTGCTCCTATACTAATTGCCTGGCGCTGAGACGAATGCCGCCAAGATCGAGCGTCTAGGACTTACGGTTCAAGAATTAGCTTTAGAAACATTTGCCTTAGGAACATGCAGAGAAGTCCAAGATAGTGTTTTTTAGACTGGCTGCCACGAGCTGAATCGAATGCAGCCAAGAGCGAGCGTCTAGGACTTACGGTTCAGGAGTTATTCACAGAAACATGGTTCTGAACATGCTGCCAATTGCTCGCCTGGGAAACATGCAGAGAAGTCCAAGATAGTGTTTTTTAGACTGGCTGCCACGAGCTGAATCGAATGCAGCCAAGAGCGAGCGTCTAGGACTTACGGTTCAGGAGTTATTCACAGAAACATGGTTCTGAACATGCTGCCAATTGCTCGCCTGGGAAACATGCAGAGAAGTCCAAGATAGTGTTTTTTAGACTGGCTGCCACGAGCTGAATCGAATGCAGCCAAGAGCGAGCGTCTAGGACTTACGGTTCAGGAGTTATTCACAGAAACATGGTTCTGAACATGCTGCCAATTGCTCGCCTGGGAAACATGCAGAGAAGTCCAAGATAGTGTTTTTTAGACTGGCTGCCACGAGCTGAATCGAATGCAGCCAAGAGCGAGCGTCTAGGACTTACGGTTCAGGAGTTATTCACAGAAACATGGTTCTGAACATGCTGACAATTGCTCGCCTGGGAAACATGCAGAGAAGTCCAAGATAGTGTTTTTTAGACTGGCTGCCACGAGCTGAATCGAATGCAGCCAAGAGCGAGCGTCTAGGACTTACGGTTCAGGAGTTATTCACAGAAACATGGTTCTGAAAATGCTGCCAATTGCTCGCCTGGGAAACAAGCAGAGAAGTCCAAGATAGTGTTTTTTAGACTGGCTGCCACGAGCTGAATCGAATGCAGCCAAGAGCGAGCGTCTAGGACTTACGGTTCAGGAGTTATTCACAGAAACATGGTTCTTTTACTGCCAGCCGCGAAAGCGAAAATAACCAAGATCGAGCGTCTAGGATTTACTTGTCAATAACTCGCCTGGGAAACATCCAGAGAAGTCAAACACAGTGCTCCTATACTAATTGCGTGGCGCTGAGACGAATGCCGCCAAGATCGAGCGTCTAGGACTTACGGTTCAAGAATTAGCTTTAGAAACATTTGCCTTAGGAACATGCAGAGAAGTCCAAGATAGTGTTTTTTAGACTGGCTGCCACGAGCTGAATCGAATGCAGCCAAGAGCGAGCGTCTAGGACTTACGGTTCAGGAGTTATTCACAGAAACATGGTTCTGAACATGCTGCCAATTGCTCGCCTGGGAAACATGCAGAGAAGTCCAAGATAGTGTTTTTTAGACTGGCTGCCACGAGCTGAATCGAATGCAGCCAAGAGCGAGCGTCTAGGACTTACGGTTCAGGAGTTATTCACAGAAACATGGTTCTGAACATGCTTCCAATTGCTCGCCTGGGAAACATGCAGAGAAGTCCAAGATAGTGTTTTTTAGACTGGCTGCCACGAGCTGAATCGAATGCAGCCAAGAGCGAGCGTCTAGGACTTACGGTTCAGGAGTTATTCACAGAAACATGGTTCTGAACATGCTGCCAATTGCTCGCCTGGGAAACATGCAGAGAAGTCCAAGATAGTGTTTTTTAGACTGGCTGCCACGAGCTGAATCGAATGCAGCCAAGAGCGAGCGTCTAGGACTTACGGTTCAGGAGTTATTCACAGAAACATGGTTCTGAACATGCTGCCAATTGCTCGCCTGGGAAACAAGCAGAGAAGTCCAAGATAGTGTTTTTTAGACTGGCTGCCACGAGCTGAATCGAATGCAGCCAAGAGCGAGCGTCTAGGACTTACGGTTCAGGAGTTATTCACAGAAACATGGTTCTTTTACTGCCAGCCGCGAAAGCGAAAATAACCAAGATCGAGCGTCTAGGATTTACTTGTCAATAACTCGCCTGGGAAACATCCAGAGAAGTCAAACACAGTGCTCCTATACTAATTGCCTGGCGCTGAGACGAATGCCGCCAAGATCGAGCGTCTAGGACTTACGGTTCAAGAATTAGCTTTAGAAACATTTGCCTTAGGAACATGCAGAGAAGTCCAAGATAGTGTTTTTTAGACTGGCTGCCACGAGCTGAATCGAATGCAGCCAAGAGCGAGCGTCTAGGACTTACGGTTCAGGAGTTATTCACAGAAACATGGTTCTTTTACTGCCAGCCGCGAAAGCGAAAATAACCAAGATCGAGCGTCTAGGATTTACTTGTCAATAACTCGCCTGGGAAACATCCAGAGAAGTCAAACACAGTGCTCCTATACTAATTGCCTGGCGCTGAGACGAATGCCGCCAAGATCGAGCGTCTAGGACTTACGGTTCAAGAATTAGCTTTAGAAACATTTGCCTTAGGAACATGCAGAGAAGTCCAAGATAGTGTTTTTTAGACTGGCTGCCACGAGCTGAATCGAATGCAGCCAAGAGCGAGCGTCTAGGACTTACGGTTCAGGAGTTATTCACAGAAACATGGTTCTGAACATGCTGCCAATTGCTCGCCTGGGAAACATGCAGAGAAGTCCAAGATAGTGTTTTTTAGACTGGCTGCCACGAGCTGAATCGAATGCAGCCAAGAGCGAGCGTCTAGGACTTACGGTTCAGGAGTTATTCACAGAAACATGGTTCTGAACATGCTGCCAATTGCTCGCCTGGGAAACATGCAGAGAAGTCCAAGATAGTGTTTTTTAGACTGGCTGCCACGAGCTGAATCGAATGCAGCCAAGAGCGAGCGTCTAGGACTTACGGTTCAGGAGTTATTCACAGAAACATGGTTCTGAACATGCTGCCAATTGCTCGCCTGGGAAACATGCAGAGAAGTCCAAGATAGTGTTTTTTAGACTGGCTGCCACGAGCTGAATCGAATGCAGCCAAGAGCGAGCGTCTAGGACTTACGGTTCAGGAGTTATTCACAGAAACATGGTTCTGAACATGCTGACAATTGCTCGCCTGGGAAACATGCAGAGAAGTCCAAGATAGTGTTTTTTAGACTGGCTGCCACGAGCTGAATCGAATGCAGCCAAGAGCGAGCGTCTAGGACTTACGGTTCAGGAGTTATTCACAGAAACATGGTTCTGAAAATGCTGCCAATTGCTCGCCTGGGAAACAAGCAGAGAAGTCCAAGATAGTGTTTTTTAGACTGGCTGCCACGAGCTGAATCGAATGCAGCCAAGAGCGAGCGTCTAGGACTTACGGTTCAGGAGTTATTCACAGAAACATGGTTCTTTTACTGCCAGCCGCGAAAGCGAAAATAACCAAGATCGAGCGTCTAGGATTTACTTGTCAATAACTCGCCTGGGAAACATCCAGAGAAGTCAAACACAGTGCTCCTATACTAATTGCGTGGCGCTGAGACGAATGCCGCCAAGATCGAGCGTCTAGGACTTACGGTTCAAGAATTAGCTTTAGAAACATTTGCCTTAGGAACATGCAGAGAAGTCCAAGATAGTGTTTTTTAGACTGGCTGCCACGAGCTGAATCGAATGCAGCCAAGAGCGAGCGTCTAGGACTTACGGTTCAGGAGTTATTCACAGAAACATGGTTCTGAACATGCTGCCAATTGCTCGCCTGGGAAACATGCAGAGAAGTCCAAGATAGTGTTTTTTAGACTGGCTGCCACGAGCTGAATCGAATGCAGCCAAGAGCGAGCGTCTAGGACTTACGGTTCAGGAGTTATTCACAGAAACATGGTTCTGAACATGCTGCCAATTGCTCGCCTGGGAAACATGCAGAGAAGTCCAAGATAGTGTTTTTTAGACTGGCTGCCACGAGCTGAATCGAATGCAGCCAAGAGCGAGCGTCTAGGACTTACGGTTCAGGAGTTATTCACAGAAACATGGTTCTGAACATGCTGCCAATTGCTCGCCTGGGAAACAAGCAGAGAAGTCCAAGATAGTGTTTTTTAGACTGGCTGCCACGAGCTGAATCGAATGCAGCCAAGAGCGAGCGTCTAGGACTTACGGTTCAGGAGTTATTCACAGAAACATGGTTCTTTTACTGCCAGCCGCGAAAGCGAAAATAACCAAGATCGAGCGTCTAGGATTTACTTGTCAATAACTCGCCTGGGAAACATCCAGAGAAGTCAAACACAGTGCTCCTATACTAATTGCCTGGCGCTGAGACGAATGCCGCCAAGATCGAGCGTCTAGGACTTACGGTTCAAGAATTAGCTTTAGAAACATTTGCCTTAGGAACATGCAGAGAAGTCCAAGATAGTGTTTTTTAGACTGGCTGCCACGAGCTGAATCGAATGCAGCCAAGAGCGAGCGTCTAGGACTTACGGTTCAGGAGTTATTCACAGAAACATGGTTCTGAACATGCTGCCAATTGCTCGCCTGGGAAACATGCAGAGAAGTCCAAGATAGTGTTTTTTAGACTGGCTGCCACGAGCTGAATCGAATGCAGCCAAGAGCGAGCGTCTAGGACTTACGGTTCAGGAGTTATTCACAGAAACATGGTTCTGAACATGCTGCCAATTGCTCGCCTGGGAAACATGCAGAGAAGTCCAAGATAGTGTTTTTTAGACTGGCTGCCACGAGCTGAATCGAATGCAGCCAAGAGCGAGCGTCTAGGACTTACGGTTCAGGAGTTATTCACAGAAACATGGTTCTGAACATGCTGCCAATTGCTCGCCTGGGAAACAAGCAGAGAAGTCCAAGATAGTGTTTTTTAGACTGGCTGCCACGAGCTGAATCGAATGCAGCCAAGAGCGAGCGTCTAGGACTTACGGTTCAGGAGTTATTCACAGAAACATGGTTCTTTTACTGCCAGCCGCGAAAGCGAAAATAACCAAGATCGAGCGTCTAGGATTTACTTGTCAATAACTCGCCTGGGAAACATCCAGAGAAGTCAAACACAGTGCTCCTATACTAATTGCCTGGCGCTGAGACGAATGCCGCCAAGATCGAGCGTCTAGGACTTACGGTTCAAGAATTAGCTTTAGAAACATTTGCCTTAGGAACATGCAGAGAAGTCCAAGATAGTGTTTTTTAGACTGGCTGCCACGAGCTGAATCGAATGCAGCCAAGAGCGAGCGTCTAGGACTTACGGTTCAGGAGTTATTCACAGAAACATGGTTCTTTTACTGCCAGCCGCGAAAGCGAAAATAACCAAGATCGAGCGTCTAGGATTTACTTGTCAATAACTCGCCTGGGAAACATCCAGAGAAGTCAAACACAGTGCTCCTATACTAATTGCCTGGCGCTGAGACGAATGCCGCCAAGATCGAGCGTCTAGGACTTACGGTTCAAGAATTAGCTTTAGAAACATTTGCCTTAGGAACATGCAGAGAAGTCCAAGATAGTGTTTTTTAGACTGGCTGCCACGAGCTGAATCGAATGCAGCCAAGAGCGAGCGTCTAGGACTTACGGTTCAGGAGTTATTCACAGAAACATGGTTCTGAACATGCTGCCAATTGCTCGCCTGGGAAACATGCAGAGAAGTCCAAGATAGTGTTTTTTAGACTGGCTGCCACGAGCTGAATCGAATGCAGCCAAGAGCGAGCGTCTAGGACTTACGGTTCAGGAGTTATTCACAGAAACATGGTTCTGAACATGCTGCCAATTGCTCGCCTGGGAAACATGCAGAGAAGTCCAAGATAGTGTTTTTTAGACTGGCTGCCACGAGTTGAATCGAATGCAGCCAAGAGCGAGCGTCTAGGACTTACGGTTCAGGAGTTATTCACAGAAACATGGTTCTGAACATGCTGCCAATTGCTCGCCTGGGAAACATGCAGAGAAGTCCAAGATAGTGTTTTTTAGACTGGCTGCCACGAGCTGAATCGAATGCAGCCAAGAGCGAGCGTCTAGGACTTACGGTTCAGGAGTTATTCACAGAAACATGGTTCTGAACATGCTGACAATTGCTCGCCTGGGAAACATGCAGAGAAGTCCAAGATAGTGTTTTTTAGACTGGCTGCCACGAGCTGAATCGAATGCAGCCAAGAGCGAGCGTCTAGGACTTACGGTTCAGGAGTTATTCACAGAAACATGGTTCTGAAAATGCTGCCAATTGCTCGCCTGGGAAACAAGCAGAGAAGTCCAAGATAGTGTTTTTTAGACTGGCTGCCACGAGCTGAATCGAATGCAGCCAAGAGCGAGCGTCTAGGACTTACGGTTCAGGAGTTATTCACAGAAACATGGTTCTTTTACTGCCAGCCGCGAAAGCGAAAATAACCAAGATCGAGCGTCTAGGATTTACTTGTCAATAACTCGCCTGGGAAACATCCAGAGAAGTCAAACACAGTGCTCCTATACTAATTGCGTGGCGCTGAGACGAATGCCGCCAAGATCGAGCGTCTAGGACTTACGGTTCAAGAATTAGCTTTAGAAACATTTGCCTTAGGAACATGCAGAGAAGTCCAAGATAGTGTTTTTTAGACTGGCTGCCACGAGCTGAATCGAATGCAGCCAAGAGCGAGCGTCTAGGACTTACGGTTCAGGAGTTATTCACAGAAACATGGTTCTGAACATGCTGCCAATTGCTCGCCTGGGAAACATGCAGAGAAGTCCAAGATAGTGTTTTTTAGACTGGCTGCCACGAGCTGAATCGAATGCAGCCAAGAGCGAGCGTCTAGGACTTACGGTTCAGGAGTTATTCACAGAAACATGGTTCTGAACATGCTGCCAATTGCTCGCCTGGGAAACATGCAGAGAAGTCCAAGATAGTGTTTTTTAGACTGGCTGCCACGAGCTGAATCGAATGCAGCCAAGAGCGAGCGTCTAGGACTTACGGTTCAGGAGTTATTCACAGAAACATGGTTCTGAACATGCTGCCAATTGCTCGCCTGGGAAACAAGCAGAGAAGTCCAAGATAGTGTTTTTTAGACTGGCTGCCACGAGCTGAATCGAATGCAGCCAAGAGCGAGCGTCTAGGACTTACGGTTCAGGAGTTATTCACAGAAACATGGTTCTTTTACTGCCAGCCGCGAAAGCGAAAATAACCAAGATCGAGCGTCTAGGATTTACTTGTCAATAACTCGCCTGGGAAACATCCAGAGAAGTCAAACACAGTGCTCCTATACTAATTGCCTGGCGCTGAGACGAATGCCGCCAAGATCGAGCGTCTAGGACTTACGGTTCAAGAATTAGCTTTAGAAACATTTGCCTTAGGAACATGCAGAGAAGTCCAAGATAGTGTTTTTTAGACTGGCTGCCACGAGCTGAATCGAATGCAGCCAAGAGCGAGCGTCTAGGACTTACGGTTCAGGAGTTATTCACAGAAACATGGTTCTTTTACTGCCAGCCGCGAAAGCGAAAATAACCAAGATCGAGCGTCTAGGATTTACTTGTCAATAACTCGCCTGGGAAACATCCAGAGAAGTCAAACACAGTGCTCCTATACTAATTGCCTGGCGCTGAGACGAATGCCGCCAAGATCGAGCGTCTAGGACTTACGGTTCAAGAATTAGCTTTAGAAACATTTGCCTTAGGAACATGCAGAGAAGTCCAAGATAGTGTTTTTTAGACTGGCTGCCACGAGCTGAATCGAATGCAGCCAAGAGCGAGCGTCTAGGACTTACGGTTCAGGAGTTATTCACAGAAACATGGTTCTGAACATGCTGCCAATTGCTCGCCTGGGAAACATGCAGAGAAGTCCAAGATAGTGTTTTTTAGACTGGCTGCCACGAGCTGAATCGAATGCAGCCAAGAGCGAGCGTCTAGGACTTACGGTTCAGGAGTTATTCACAGAAACATGGTTCTGAACATGCTGCCAATTGCTCGCCTGGGAAACATGCAGAGAAGTCCAAGATAGTGTTTTTTAGACTGGCTGCCACGAGCTGAATCGAATGCAGCCAAGAGCGAGCGTCTAGGACTTACGGTTCAGGAGTTATTCACAGAAACATGGTTCTGAACATGCTGCCAATTGCTCGCCTGGGAAACATGCAGAGAAGTCCAAGATAGTGTTTTTTAGACTGGCTGCCACGAGCTGAATCGAATGCAGCCAAGAGCGAGCGTCTAGGACTTACGGTTCAGGAGTTATTCACAGAAACATGGTTCTGAACATGCTGACAATTGCTCGCCTGGGAAACATGCAGAGAAGTCCAAGATAGTGTTTTTTAGACTGGCTGCCACGAGCTGAATCGAATGCAGCCAAGAGCGAGCGTCTAGGACTTACGGTTCAGGAGTTATTCACAGAAACATGGTTCTGAAAATGCTGCCAATTGCTCGCCTGGGAAACAAGCAGAGAAGTCCAAGATAGTGTTTTTTAGACTGGCTGCCACGAGCTGAATCGAATGCAGCCAAGAGCGAGCGTCTAGGACTTACGGTTCAGGAGTTATTCACAGAAACATGGTTCTTTTACTGCCAGCCGCGAAAGCGAAAATAACCAAGATCGAGCGTCTAGGATTTACTTGTCAATAACTCGCCTGGGAAACATCCAGAGAAGTCAAACACAGTGCTCCTATACTAATTGCGTGGCGCTGAGACGAATGCCGCCAAGATCGAGCGTCTAGGACTTACGGTTCAAGAATTAGCTTTAGAAACATTTGCCTTAGGAACATGCAGAGAAGTCCAAGATAGTGTTTTTTAGACTGGCTGCCACGAGCTGAATCGAATGCAGCCAAGAGCGAGCGTCTAGGACTTACGGTTCAGGAGTTATTCACAGAAACATGGTTCTGAACATGCTGCCAATTGCTCGCCTGGGAAACATGCAGAGAAGTCCAAGATAGTGTTTTTTAGACTGGCTGCCACGAGCTGAATCGAATGCAGCCAAGAGCGAGCGTCTAGGACTTACGGTTCAGGAGTTATTCACAGAAACATGGTTCTGAACATGCTGCCAATTGCTCGCCTGGGAAACATGCAGAGAAGTCCAAGATAGTGTTTTTTAGACTGGCTGCCACGAGCTGAATCGAATGCAGCCAAGAGCGAGCGTCTAGGACTTACGGTTCAGGAGTTATTCACAGAAACATGGTTCTGAACATGCTGCCAATTGCTCGCCTGGGAAACAAGCAGAGAAGTCCAAGATAGTGTTTTTTAGACTGGCTGCCACGAGCTGAATCGAATGCAGCCAAGAGCGAGCGTCTAGGACTTACGGTTCAGGAGTTATTCACAGAAACATGGTTCTTTTACTGCCAGCCGCGAAAGCGAAAATAACCAAGATCGAGCGTCTAGGATTTACTTGTCAATAACTCGCCTGGGAAACATCCAGAGAAGTCAAACACAGTGCTCCTATACTAATTGCCTGGCGCTGAGACGAATGCCGCCAAGATCGAGCGTCTAGGACTTACGGTTCAAGAATTAACTTTAGAAACATTTGCCTTAGGAACATGCAGAGAAGTCCAAGATAGTGTTTTTTAGACTGGCTGCCACGAGCTGAATCGAATGCAGCCAAGAGCGAGCGTCTAGGACTTACGGTTCAGGAGTTATTCACAGAAACATGGTTCTGAACATGCTGCCAATTGCTCGCCTGGGAAACATGCAGAGAAGTCCAAGATAGTGTTTTTTAGACTGGCTGCCACGAGCTGAATCGAATGCAGCCAAGAGCGAGCGTCTAGGACTTACGGTTCAGGAGTTATTCACAGAAACATGGTTCTGAACATGCTGCCAATTGCTCGCCTGGGAAACATGCAGAGAAGTCCAAGATAGTGTTTTTTAGACTGGCTGCCACGAGCTGAATCGAATGCAGCCAAGAGCGAGCGTCTAGGACTTACGGTTCAGGAGTTATTCACAGAAACATGGTTCTGAACATGCTGCCAATTGCTCGCCTGGGAAACAAGCAGAGAAGTCCAAGATAGTGTTTTTTAGACTGGCTGCCACGAGCTGAATCGAATGCAGCCAAGAGCGAGCGTCTAGGACTTACGGTTCAGGAGTTATTCACAGAAACATGGTTCTTTTACTGCCAGCCGCGAAAGCGAAAATAACCAAGATCGAGCGTCTAGGATTTACTTGTCAATAACTCGCCTGGGAAACATCCAGAGAAGTCAAACACAGTGCTCCTATACTAATTGCCTGGCGCTGAGACGAATGCCGCCAAGATCGAGCGTCTAGGACTTACGGTTCAAGAATTAGCTTTAGAAACATTTGCCTTAGGAACATGCAGAGAAGTCCAAGATAGTGTTTTTTAGACTGGCTGCCACGAGCTGAATCGAATGCAGCCAAGAGCGAGCGTCTAGGACTTACGGTTCAGGAGTTATTCACAGAAACATGGTTCTTTTACTGCCAGCCGCGAAAGCGAAAATAACCAAGATCGAGCGTCTAGGATTTACTTGTCAATAACTCGCCTGGGAAACATCCAGAGAAGTCAAACACAGTGCTCCTATACTAATTGCCTGGCGCTGAGACGAATGCCGCCAAGATCGAGCGTCTAGGACTTACGGTTCAAGAATTAGCTTTAGAAACATTTGCCTTAGGAACATGCAGAGAAGTCCAAGATAGTGTTTTTTAGACTGGCTGCCACGAGCTGAATCGAATGCAGCCAAGAGCGAGCGTCTAGGACTTACGGTTCAGGAGTTATTCACAGAAACATGGTTCTGAACATGCTGCCAATTGCTCGCCTGGGAAACATGCAGAGAAGTCCAAGATAGTGTTTTTTAGACTGGCTGCCACGAGCTGAATCGAATGCAGCCAAGAGCGAGCGTCTAGGACTTACGGTTCAGGAGTTATTCACAGAAACATGGTTCTGAACATGCTGCCAATTGCTCGCCTGGGAAACATGCAGAGAAGTCCAAGATAGTGTTTTTTAGACTGGCTGCCACGAGCTGAATCGAATGCAGCCAAGAGCGAGCGTCTAGGACTTACGGTTCAGGAGTTATTCACAGAAACATGGTTCTGAACATGCTGCCAATTGCTCGCCTGGGAAACATGCAGAGAAGTCCAAGATAGTGTTTTTTAGACTGGCTGCCACGAGCTGAATCGAATGCAGCCAAGAGCGAGCGTCTAGGACTTACGGTTCAGGAGTTATTCACAGAAACATGGTTCTGAACATGCTGACAATTGCTCGCCTGGGAAACATGCAGAGAAGTCCAAGATAGTGTTTTTTAGACTGGCTGCCACGAGCTGAATCGAATGCAGCCAAGAGCGAGCGTCTAGGACTTACGGTTCAGGAGTTATTCACAGAAACATGGTTCTGAAAATGCTGCCAATTGCTCGCCTGGGAAACAAGCAGAGAAGTCCAAGATAGTGTTTTTTAGACTGGCTGCCACGAGCTGAATCGAATGCAGCCAAGAGCGAGCGTCTAGGACTTACGGTTCAGGAGTTATTCACAGAAACATGGTTCTTTTACTGCCAGCCGCGAAAGCGAAAATAACCAAGATCGAGCGTCTAGGATTTACTTGTCAATAACTCGCCTGGGAAACATCCAGAGAAGTCAAACACAGTGCTCCTATACTAATTGCGTGGCGCTGAGACGAATGCCGCCAAGATCGAGCGTCTAGGACTTACGGTTCAAGAATTAGCTTTAGAAACATTTGCCTTAGGAACATGCAGAGAAGTCCAAGATAGTGTTTTTTAGACTGGCTGCCACGAGCTGAATCGAATGCAGCCAAGAGCGAGCGTCTAGGACTTACGGTTCAGGAGTTATTCACAGAAACATGGTTCTGAACATGCTGCCAATTGCTCGCCTGGGAAACATGCAGAGAAGTCCAAGATAGTGTTTTTTAGACTGGCTGCCACGAGCTGAATCGAATGCAGCCAAGAGCGAGCGTCTAGGACTTACGGTTCAGGAGTTATTCACAGAAACATGGTTCTGAACATGCTGCCAATTGCTCGCCTGGGAAACATGCAGAGAAGTCCAAGATAGTGTTTTTTAGACTGGCTGCCACGAGCTGAATCGAATGCAGCCAAGAGCGAGCGTCTAGGACTTACGGTTCAGGAGTTATTCACAGAAACATGGTTCTGAACATGCTGCCAATTGCTCGCCTGGGAAACAAGCAGAGAAGTCCAAGATAGTGTTTTTTAGACTGGCTGCCACGAGCTGAATCGAATGCAGCCAAGAGCGAGCGTCTAGGACTTACGGTTCAGGAGTTATTCACAGAAACATGGTTCTTTTACTGCCAGCCGCGAAAGCGAAAATAACCAAGATCGAGCGTCTAGGATTTACTTGTCAATAACTCGCCTGGGAAACATCCAGAGAAGTCAAACACAGTGCTCCTATACTAATTGCCTGGCGCTGAGACGAATGCCGCCAAGATCGAGCGTCTAGGACTTACGGTTCAAGAATTAGCTTTAGAAACATTTGCCTTAGGAACATGCAGAGAAGTCCAAGATAGTGTTTTTTAGACTGGCTGCCACGAGCTGAATCGAATGCAGCCAAGAGCGAGCGTCTAGGACTTACGGTTCAGGAGTTATTCACAGAAACATGGTTCTGAACATGCTGCCAATTGCTCGCCTGGGAAACATGCAGAGAAGTCCAAGATAGTGTTTTTTAGACTGGCTGCCACGAGCTGAATCGAATGCAGCCAAGAGCGAGCGTCTAGGACTTACGGTTCAGGAGTTATTCACAGAAACATGGTTCTGAACATGCTGCCAATTGCTCGCCTGGGAAACATGCAGAGAAGTCCAAGATAGTGTTTTTTAGACTGGCTGCCACGAGCTGAATCGAATGCAGCCAAGAGCGAGCGTCTAGGACTTACGGTTCAGGAGTTATTCACAGAAACATGGTTCTGAACATGCTGCCAATTGCTCGCCTGGGAAACAAGCAGAGAAGTCCAAGATAGTGTTTTTTAGACTGGCTGCCACGAGCTGAATCGAATGCAGCCAAGAGCGAGCGTCTAGGACTTACGGTTCAGGAGTTATTCACAGAAACATGGTTCTTTTACTGCCAGCCGCGAAAGCGAAAATAACCAAGATCGAGCGTCTAGGATTTACTTGTCAATAACTCGCCTGGGAAACATCCAGAGAAGTCAAACACAGTGCTCCTATACTAATTGCCTGGCGCTGAGACGAATGCCGCCAAGATCGAGCGTCTAGGACTTACGGTTCAAGAATTAGCTTTAGAAACATTTGCCTTAGGAACATGCAGAGAAGTCCAAGATAGTGTTTTTTAGACTGGCTGCCACGAGCTGAATCGAATGCAGCCAAGAGCGAGCGTCTAGGACTTACGGTTCAGGAGTTATTCACAGAAACATGGTTCTTTTACTGCCAGCCGCGAAAGCGAAAATAACCAAGATCGAGCGGCTAGGATTTACTTGTCAATAACTCGCCTGGGAAACATCCAGAGAAGTCAAACACAGTGCTCCTATACTAATTGCCTGGCGCTGAGACGAATGCCGCCAAGATCGAGCGTCTAGGACTTACGGTTCAAGAATTAGCTTTAGAAACATTTGCCTTAGGAACATGCAGAAAGAAGTCCAAGATAGTGTTTTTTAGACTGGCTGCCACGGAGCTGAATCGAATGCAGCCAAGAGCGAGCGTCTAGGACTTACGGTTCAGGAGTTATTCACAGAAACATGGTTCTGAACATGCTGCCAATTGCTCGCCTGGGAAACATGCAGAGAAGTCCAAGATAGTGTTTTTAGACTGGCTGCCACGAGCTGAATCGAATGCAGCCAAGAGCGAGCGTCTAGGACTTACGGTTCAGGAGTTATTCACAGAAACATGGTTCTGAACATGCTGCCAATTGCTCGCCTGGGAAACATGCAGAGAAGTCCAAGATAGTGTTTTTTAGACTGGCTGCCACGAGCTGAATCGAATGCAGCCAAGAGCGAGCGTCTAGGACTTACGGTTCAGGAGTTATTCACAGAAACATGGTTCTGAACATGCTGCCAATTGCTCGCCTGGGAAACATGCAGAGAAGTCCAAGATAGTGTTTTTTAGACTGGCTGCCACGAGCTGAATCGAATGCAGCCAAGAGCGAGCGTCTAGGACTTACGGTTCAGGAGTTATTCACAGAACATGGTTCTGACATGCTGACAATTGCTCGCCTGGGAAACATCCAGAGAAGTCAAACACAGTGCTCCTATACTAATTGCCTGGCGCTGAGACGAATGCCGCCAAGATCGAGCGTCTAGGACTTACGGTTCAAGAATTAGCTTTAGAAACATTTGCCTTAGGAACATGCAGAGAAGTCCAAGATAGTGTTTTTTAGACTGGCTGCCACGAGCTGAATCGAATGCAGCCAAGAGCGAGCGTCTAGGACTTACGGTTCAGGAGTTATTCACAGAAACATGGTTCTGAACATGCTGCCAATTGCTCGCCTGGGAAACATCCAGAGAAGTCAAACACAGTGCTCCTATACTAATTGCCTGGCGCTGAGACGAATGCCGCCAAGATCGAGCGTCTAGGACTTACGGTTCAGAATTAGCTTTAGAAACATTTGCCTTAGGAACATGCAGAGAGTCCAAGATAGTGTTTTTAGACTGGCTGCCACGAGCTGAATCGATGCAGCCAAGAGCGAGCGTCTAGACTTACGGTTCAGGAGTTATTCACAGAAACATGGTTCTTTTACTGCCAGCCGCGAAAGCGAAAATAACCAAGATCGAGCGTCTAGGATTTACTTGTCAATAACTCGCCTGGGAAACATCCAGAGAAGTCAAACACAGTGCTCCTATACTAATTGCCTGGCGCTGAGACGAATGCGCCAAGATCGAGCGTCTAGGACTTACGGTTCAAGATTAGCTTTAGAAACATTTGCCTTAGGAACATGCAGAGAAGTCCAAGATAGTGTTTTTTAGACTGGCTGCCACGAGCTGAATCGAATGCAGCCAAGAGCGAGCGTCTAGGACTTACGGTTCAGGAGTTATTCACAGAAACATGGTTCTGAAAATGCTGCCAATTGCTCGCCTGGGAAACAAGCAGAAGAAGTCCAAGATAGTGTTTTTTAGACTGGCTGCCACGAGCTGAATCGAATGCAGCCAAGAGCGAGCGTCTAGGACTTACGGTTCAGGAGTTATTCACAGAAACATGGTTCTTTTACTGCCAGCCGCGAAAGCGAAAATAACCAAGATCGAGCGTCTTAGGATTTACTTGTCAATAACTCGCCTGGGAAACATCCAGAGAAGTCAAACACAGTGCTCCTATACTAATTGCGTGGCGCTGAGACGGAATGCAGCCAAGATCGAGCGTCTAGGACTTACGGTTCAAGAATAGCTTTAGAAACATTTGCCTTAGGAACATGCAGAGAAGTCCAAGATAGTGTTTTTTAGACTGGCTGCCACGAGCTGAATCGAATGCAGCCAAGAGCGAGCGTCTAGACTTACGGTTCAGGAGTTATTCACAGAAACATGGTTCTGAACATGCTGCCAATTGCTCGCCTGGGAAAACATGCAGAGAAGTCCAAGATAGTGTTTTTTAGACTGGCTGCCACGAGCTGAATCGAATGCAGCCAAGAGCGAGCGTCTAGGACTTACGGTTCAGGAGTTATTCACAGAAACATGGTTCTGAACATGCTGCCAATTGCTCGCCTGGGAAACAAGCAGAGAAGTCCAAGATAGTGTTTTTTAGACTGGCTGCCACGAGCTGAATCGAATGCAGCCAAGAGCGAGCGTCTAGGACTTACGGTTCAGGAGTTATTCACAGAAACATGGTTCTGAACATGCTGCCAATTGCTCGCCTGGGAAACAAGCAGAGAAGTCCAAGATAGTGTTTTTTAGACTGGCTGCCACGAGCTGAATCGAATGCAGCCAAGAGCGAGCGTCTAGGGACTTACGGTTCAGGAGTTATTCACAGAAACATGGTTCTTTTACTGCCAGCCGCGAAAGCGAAAATAACCAAGATCGAGCGTCTAGGATTTACTTGTCAATAACTCGCCTGGAAACATCCAGAGAGTCAAACACAGTGCTCCTATACTAATTGCGTGGCCGCTGAGACGAATGCCGCCAAGATCGAGCGTCTAGGACTTACGGTTCAAGAATTAGCTTTAGAAACATTTGCCTTAGGAACATGCAGAGAAGTCCAAGATAGTGTTTTTTTAGACTGGCTGCCACGAGCTGAATCGAATGCAGCAAGAGCGAGCGTCTAGGACTTACGGTTCAGGAGTTATTCACAGAAACATGGTTCTGGAACATGCTGCCAATTGCTCGCCTGGGAAACATGCAGAGAAGTCCAAGATAGTGTTTTTTAGACTGGCTGCCACGAGCTGAATCGAATGCAGCCAAGAGCGAGCGTCTAGACTTACGGTTCAGGAGTTATTCACAGAAACATGGTTCTGAACATGCTGCCAAATTGCTCGCCTGGGAAACATGCAGAGAAGTCCAAGATAGTGTTTTTTAGACTGGCTGCCACGAGCTGAATCGAATGCAGCCAAGAGCGAGCGTCTAGGAGCTTACGGTTCAGGAGTTATTCACAGAAACATGGTTCTGAACATGCTGCCAATTGCTCGCCTGGGAAACAAGCAGAGAAGTCCAAGATAGTGTTTTTTAGACTGGCTGCCACGAGCTGAATCGAATGCAGCCAAGAGCGAGCGTCTAGGACTTACGGTTCAGGAGTTATTCACAGAAACATGGTTCTTTTACTGCCAGCCGCGAAGCGAAAATAACCAAGATCGAGCGTCTAGGATTTACTTGTCAATTAACTCGCCTGGGAAACATCCAGAGAAGTCAAACACAGTGCTCCTATACTAATTGCTGCGCTGAGACGAATGCCGCCAAGATCGAGCGTCTAGGACTTACGGTTCAAGAATTAGCTTTAGAAACATTTGCCTTAGGAACATGCAGAGAAGTCCAAGATAGTGTTTTTTAGACTGGCTGCCACGAGCTGAATCGAATGCAGCCAAGAGCGAGCGTCTAGACTTACGGTTCAGGAGTTATTCACAGAAACATGGTTCTGAACATGCTGCCAATTGCTCGCCTGGGAAACATGCAGAGAAGTCCAGGATAGTGTTTTTTAGACT
>NW_027463016.1:0-23512 GCF_050947455.1 Rhinoderma darwinii
GCAGCCAAGAGCGAGCGTCTGTGACTTACGGTTCAAGAATTATTCACAGAAACATGGTTCTGAACTTTGCTGCCAGCCGCGAAAGCGAAAATAACCACGATCGAGCGTTTAGGATTTACTTGTCAATAGCTCGCCTGGGAAACATCCAGAGAAGTCAAAGACAGTGCTTCCATACTAATTGCCAGGCGCTGAGACGAATGCCGCCAAGATCGAGCGTCTATGACTTACGGTTCAAGAATTAGCCTCAGAAACAGTGGGAAACAGTGCTTCTATACAAATTGCCAGGCGCTGAGACGAATGCCGCCAAGATCGAGCGTCTATGACTTACGGTTCAAGAATTAGCCTCAGGAACAGTGGTTCTGAACATGCTGCCAATAGCTCGCCTGGGAAACATCCAGAGAAGTCCAAGATTGTGTTTTTTAGACTGGCTGCCACGAGCTGAAACGAATGCAGCCAAGAGCGAGCGTCTGTGACTTACGGTTCAAGAGTTATTCACAGAAACATGGTTCTGAACTTTGCTGCCAGCCGCGAAAGCGAAAATAACCAAGATCGAGCGTCTAGGATTTACTTGTCAATAGCTCGCCTGGGAAACATCCAGAGAAGTCAAAGACAGTGCTTCTACACTAATTGCCAGGCGCTGAGACGAATGCCGCCAAGATCTAGCGTCTATGACTTACGGTTCAAGAATTAGCCTCAGAAACAGTGGGAAACAGTGCTTCTATACTAATTGCCAGGCGCTGAGACGAATGCCGCCAAGATCGAGCGTCTATGACTTACGGTTCAAGAATTAGCCTCAGAAACAGTGGTTCTGAACATGCTGCCAATAGCTCGCCTGAAAAACATCCAGAGAAGTCCAAGATTGTGTTTTTTAGACTGGCTGCCACGAGCTGAAACGAATGCAGCCAAGAGCGAGCGTCTGTGACTTACAGTTCAAGAGTTATTCACAGAAACATGGTTCTGAACTTTGCTGCCAGCCGCGAAAGCGAAAATAACCACGATCGAGCGTTTAGGATTTACTTGTCAATAGCTCGCCTGGGAAACATCCAGAGAAGTCAAAGACAGTGCTTCCATACTAATTGCCAGGCGCTGAGACGAATGCCGCCAAGATCGAGCGTCTATGACTTACGGTTCAAGAATTAGCCTCAGAAACAGTGGGAAACAGTGCTTCTATACAAATTGCCAGGCGCTGAGACGAATGCCGCCAAGATCGAGCGTCTATGACTTACGGTTCAAGAATTAGCCTCAGGAACAGTGGTTCTGAACATGCTGCCAATAGCTCGCCTGGGAAACATCCAGAGAAGTCCAAGATTGTGTTTTTTAGACTGGCTGCCACGAGCTGAAACGAATGCAGCCAAGAGCGAGCGTCTGTGACTTACGGTTCAAGAGTTATTCACAGAAACATGGTTCTGAACTTTGCTGCCAGCCGCGAAAGCGAAAATAACCAAGATCGAGCGTCTAGGATTTACTTGTCAATAGCTCGCCTGGGAAACATCCAGAGAAGTCAAAGACAGTGCTTCTATACTAATTGCCAGGCGCTGAGACGAATGCCGCCAAGATCGAGCGTCTATGACTTACGGTTCAAGAATTAGCCTCAGAAACAGTGGTTCTGAACATGCTGCCAATAGCTCGCCTGGGAAACATCCAGAGAAGTCCAAGATAGTGTTTCTTAGACTGGCTGCCACGAGCTGAAACGAATGCAGCCAAGAGCGAGCGTCTGTGACTTACGGTTCAAGAGTTATTCACAGAAACATGGTTCTGAACTTTGCTGCCAGCCGCGAAAGCGAAAATAACCAAGATCGAGCGTCTAGGATTTACTTGTCAATAGCTCGCCTGGGAAACATCCAGAGAAGTCAAAGACAGTGCTTCTACACTAATTGCCAGGCGCTGAGACGAATGCCGCCAAGATCTAGCGTCTATGACTTACGGTTCAAGAATTAGCCTCAGAAACAGTGGGAAACAGTGCTTCTATACTAATTGCCAGGCGCTGAGACGAATGCCGCCAAGATCGAGCGTCTATGACTTACGGTTCAAGAATTAGCCTCAGAAACAGTGGTTTTGAACATGCTGCCAATAGCTCGCCTGGGAAACATCCAGAGAAGTCCAAGATTGTGTTTTTTAGATTGGCTGCCACGAGCTGAAACGAATGCAGCCAAGAGCGAGCGTCTGTGACTTACGGTTCAAGAGTTATTCACAGAAACATGGTTCTGAACCTTGCTGCCAGCCGCGAAAGCGAAAATAACCAAGATCGAGCGTCTAGGATTTACTTGTCAATAGCTCGCCTGGGAAACATCTAGAGAAGTCAAAGACAGTGCTTCTATACTAATTGCCAGGCGCTGAGACGAATGCTGCCAAGATCTAGCGTCTATGACTTACGGTTCAAGAATTAGCCTCAGAAACAGTGGGAAACAGTGCTTCTATACTAATTGCCAGGCGCTGAGACGAATGCCGCCAAGATCGAGCGTCTATGACTTACGGTTCAAGAATTAGCCTCAGAAACAGTGGTTCTTAACATGCTGCCAATAGCTCGCCTTGGAAACATCCAGAGAAGTCCAAGATTGTGTTTTGTAGACTGGCTGCCACGAGCTGAAACGAATGCAGCCAAGAGCGAGCGTCTGTGACTTACGGTTCAAGAGTTATTCACAGAAACATGGTTCTGAACTTTGCTGCCAGCCGCGAAAGCGAAAATAACCAAGATCGAGCGTCTAGGATTTACTTGTCAATAGCTCGCCTGGGAAACATCCAGAGAAGTCAAAGACAGTGCTTCTATACTTATTGCCAGGCGCTGAGACGAATGCCGCCAAGATCTAGCGTCTATGACTTACGGTTCAAGAATTAGCCTCAGAAACAGTGCTTCTATACTAATTGCCAGGCGCTGAGACGAATGCCGCCAAGATCGAGCGTCTATGACTTACGGTTCAAGAATTAGCCTCAGAAACAGTGGTTTTGAACATGCTGCCAATAGCTCGCCTGGGAAACATCCAGAGAAGTCCAAGATTGTGTTTTTTAGATTGGCTGCCACGAGCTGAAACGAATGCAGCCAAGAGCGAGCGTCTGTGACTTACGGTTCAAGAGTTATTCACAGAAACATGGTTCTGAACTTTGCTGCCAGCCGCGAAAGCGAAAATAACCAAGATCGAGCGTCTAGGATTTACTTGTCAATAGCTCGCCTGGGAAACATCTAGAGAAGTCAAAGACAGTGCTTCTATACTAATTGCCAGGCGCTGAGACGAATGCTGCCAAGATCTAGCGTCTATGACTTACGGTTCAAGAATTAGCCTCAGAAACAGTGGGAAACAGTGCTTCTATACTAATTGCCAGGCGCTGAGACGAATGCCGCCAAGATCGTGCGTCTATGACTTACGGTTCAAGAATTAGCCTCAGAAACAGTGGTTCTGAACATGCTGCCAATAGCTCGCCTGGGAAACATTCAGAGAAGTCCAAGATTGTGTTTTTTAGACTGGCTGCCACGAGCTGAAACGAATGCAGCCAAGAGCGAGCGTCTGTGACTTACGGTTCAAGAGTTATTCACAGAAACATGGTTCTGAACTTTGCTGCCAGCCGCGAAAGCGAAAATATCCAAGATCGAGCGTCTAGGATTTACTTGTCAATAGCTCGCCTGGGAAACATCCAGAGAAGTCAAAGACAGTGCTTCCATACTAATTGCCAGGCGCTGAGACGAATGCCGCCAAGATCTAGCGTCTATGACTTACGGTTCAAGAATTAGCCTCAGAAACAGTGGGAAACAGTGCTTCTATACTAATTGCCAGGCGCTGAGACGAATGCCGCCAAGATCGAGCGTCTATGACTTACGGTTCAAGAATTAGCCTCAGAAACAGTGGTTCTTAACATGCTGCCAATAGCTCGCCTTGGAAACATCCAGAGAAGTCCAAGATTGTGTTTTGTAGACTGGCTGCCACGAGCTGAAACGAATGCAGCCAAGAGCGAGCGTCTGTGACTTACGGTTCAAGAGTTATTCACAGAAACATGGTTCTGAACTTTGCTGCCAGCCGCGAAAGCGAAAATAACCAAGATCGAGCGTCTAGGATTTACTTGTCAATAGCTCGCCTGGGAAACATCCAGAGAAGTCAAAGACAGTGCTTCTATACTTATTGCCAGGCGCTGAGACGAATGCCGCCAAGATCTAGCGTCTATGACTTACGGTTCAAGAATTAGCCTCAGAAACAGTGGGAAACAGTGCTTCTATACTAATTGCCAGGCGCTGAGATGAATGCCGCCAAGATCGAGCGTCTATGACTTACGGTTCAAGAATTAGCCTCAGAAACAGTGGGAAACAGTGCTTCTATACTAATTGCCAGGCGCTGAGACGAATGCCGCCAAGATCGAGCGTCTATGACTTACGGTTCAAGAATTAGCCTCAGAAACAGTGGGAAACAGTGCTTCTATACTAATTGCCAGGCGCTGAGACGAATGCCGCCAAGATCTAGCGTCTATGACTTACGGTTCAAGAATTAGCCTCAGAAACAGTGGGAAACAGTGCTTCTATACTAATTGCCAGGCGCTGAGACGAATGCCGCCAAGATCGAGCGTCTATGACTTACGGTTCACGAATTAGCCTCAGAAACAGTGGTTCTGAACATGCTGCGAATAGCTCGCCTGGGAAACATCCAGAGAAGTCCAAGATAGTGTTTTTTAAACTGGCTGCCACGAGCTGAAACGAATGCAGCCAAGAGCGAGCGTCTGTGACTTACGGTTCAAGAGTTATTCACAGAAACATGGTTCTGAACTTTGCTGCCAGCCGCGAAAGCGAAAATAACCAAGATCGAGCGTCTAGGATTTACTTGTCAATAGCTCGCCTGGGAAACATCCAGAGAAGTCAAAGACAGTGCTTCCATACTAATTGCCAGGCGCTGAGACGAATTCCGCCAAGATCTAGCGTCTATGACTTACGGTTCAAGAATTAGCCTCAGAAACAGTGGGAAACAGTGCTTCTATACTAATTGCCAGGCGCTGAGACGAATGCCGCCAAGATCGAGCGTCTATGACTTACGGTTCAAGAATTAGCCTCAGAAACAGTGGTTCTGAACATGCTGCCAATAGCTCGCCTGGGAAACATCCAGAGAAGTCCAAGATAGTGTTTTTTAGACTGGCTGCCACGAGCTGAAACGAATGCAGCCAAGAGCGAGCGTCTGTGACTTACGGTTCAAGAGTTATTCACAGAAACATGGTTCTGAACTTTGCTGCCAGCCGCGAAAGCGAAAATAACCAAGATCGAGCGTCTAGGATTTACTTGTCAATAGCTCGCCTGGGAAACATCCAGAGAAGTCAAAGACAGTGCTTCTATACTAATTGCCAGGCGCTGAGACGAATGCCGCCAAGATCTAGCGTCTATGACTTACGGTTCAAGAATTAGCCTCAGAAACAGTGGGAAACAGTGCTTCTATACTAATTGCCAGGCACTGAGACGAATGCCGCCAAGATCGAGCGTCTATGACGTACGTGTTAGGGATCTGCCAGGTACTTCATCTAGGTATACTCCTGGGATTAATTAATCCACACCTGAGGCCAGACCGGTTCGACTGACACCATCTCCCACCAACCGGGGTGGCAGGCTCAGGAGTGGGAGAGCCTATCGCGGCCTGGTCTGTCGGAGTTAGCTCCGCCCCCTGTCCTTTATTACCTGCCCTGTTCTCTCCCTCAGTGCTTGTAATTCTTTTGGATTCCTGGCCCCACTGCTGCTTGCTCCAGCCTGCTTCTGCCGTGCTTCTGCCTTGCTGCAGTTCTGCTTGACCTGCTTTGCTTTGCCCCTGGCTTGCTTCTGTCTCCTTGCCCGCTTGGGTGTACTCACTTCGTCCTGGTCCTGACTGTCCGTTCGCCGCTCCGTTTCCTCGTGGCGTTCCGTGGCTACTGCCCCTTCCCTTGCATGTTCCCTGTTTGTTTTCCTGTGCACTTAGACAGCGTAGGGACCGCCGCCCAGTTGTACCTCGTCGCCTAGGGCGGGTCGTTGCAAGTAGGCAGGGACAGGGCGGTGGGTAGATTAGGGCTCACTTTCCCTTCACCTCCTTCCTGCCATTACATAATTACAAGCCCCATCCCGAAACTAATGGCCAAACGGAAAGGACCAACCAATCCCTGGAACAATATTTAAGGTGTTTCATCTCTGACTGTCAATTCGATTGGGTCTCATTCCTTCCCCTTGCTGAATTTTCCTTGAATAACCGGGTCAGTAACTCGTCAGGGGTCTCCCCGTTTTTCTGTAATTTCGGGTTTAACCCAAGATTCTCCTCCGTCTCCCCTGGTTGTTCCAATAATCCTGAGGTAGAGGATGTTCATCGGGAACTGTGCACTGTCTGGGCCCAGGTTCAGAAGAACCTAGAGGCGTCCCAGAGCGCACAAAAGATTCAGGCGGATAGTAGACGTTCTGCTAACCCCCGGTTTGTCGTCGGGGATTTGGTCTGGTTGTCGTCCAGGAACTTGCGCCTTAAGGTCCCGTCCAGGAAGTTTGCTCCCCGATTTATTGGACCTTATAAGATCATTGAAGTCCTCAACCCTGTATCCTTCCGTCTGGAGCTCCCCCCATCATTTCGCATACATGACGTCTTCCATGCCTCCCTCCTTAAACGCTGCTCCCCGTCCTGGTCCCCCTCGAGGATACCTCCTGTTCCCGTTCTCACCCCTGAGGGGGTGGAATTCGAGGTGGCCAAGATTATGGACAGTAGGATGTTCCAGGGCTCCCTCCAGTACCTGGTCCATTGGAGAGGATACGGGCCGGAGGAGAGGACTTGGGTACCTGCCCGTGATGTTCACGCTGGGGTATTGATCAGGAGGTTCCACCTTCTCTTCCCCACTAAACCGGGTCCCCTTAGTAAGGGTCCGGTGGCCCCTCATAAAAGGGGGAGTACTGTTAGGGATCTGCCAGGTACTTCATCTAGGTATACTCCTGGGATTAATCAATCCACACCTGAGGCCAGACCTGTTCGACTGACACCATCTCCCACCAACCAGGGTGGCAGGCTCAGGAGTGGGAGAGCCTATCGCGGCCTGGTCTGTCGGAGTTAGCTCCGCCCCCTGTCCTTTATTACCTGCCCTGTTCTCTCCCTCAGTGCTTGTAATTCTTTTGGATTCCTGGCCCCACTGCTGCTTGCTCCAGCCTGCTTCTGCCGTGCTTCTGCCTTGCTGCAGTTCTGCTTGACCTGCTTTGCTTTGCCCCTGGCTTGCTTCTGTCTCCTTGCCCGCTTGGGTGTACTCACTTCGTCCTGGTCCTGACTGTCCGTTCACCGCTCCGTTTCCTCGTGGCGTTCCGTGGCTACTGCCCCTTCCCTTGCCTGTTCCCTGTTTGTTTTCCTGTGCACTTAGACAGCGTAGGGACCGCCGCCCAGTTGTACCTCGTCGCCTAGGGCGGGTCGTTGCAAGTAGGCAGGGACAGGGCGGTGGGTAGATTAGGGCTCACTTTCCCTTCACCTCCTTCCTGCCATTACAGTACGGTTCAAGAATTAGCCTCAGAAACAGTGGTTCTGAACATGCTGCCAATAGCTCGCCTGGGAAACATCCAGAGAAGTCCAAGATTGTGTTTTTTAGACTGGCTGCCACGAGCTGAAACGAATGCAGCCAAGAGCGAGCGTCTGTGACTTACGGTTCAAGAGTTATTCACAGAAACATGGTTCTGAACTTTGCTGCCAGCCGCGAAAGCGAAAATAACCAAGATTGAGCGTCTAGGATTTACTTGTCAATAGCTCGCCTGGGAAACATCCAGAGAAGTCAAAGACAGTGCTTCTATACTAATTGCCAGGCGCTGAGACGAATGCCGCCAAGATCTAGCGTCTATGACTTACGGTTCAAGAATTAGCCTCAGAAACAGTGGGAAACAGTGCTTCTATACTAATTGCCAGGCGCTGAGACGAATGCCGCCAAGATCGAGCGTCTATGACTTACGGTTCAAGAATTAGCCTCAGAAACAGTGGTTCTGAACATGCTGCCAATAGCTCGCCTGGGAAACATCCAGAGAAGTCCAAGATTGTGTTTTTTAGACTGGCTGCCACGAGCTGAAACGAATGCAGCCAAGAGTGAGCGTCTGTGACTTACGGTTCAAGAGTTATTCACAGAAACATGGTTCTGAACTTTGCTGCCAGCCGCGAAAGCGAAAATAAGCAAGATCGAGCGTCTAGGATTTACTTGTCAATAGCTCGCCTGGGAAACATCCAGAGAAGTCAAAGACAGTGCTTCTATACTAATTGCCAGGCGCTGAGATGAATGCCGCCAAGATCTAGCGTCAATGACTTACGGTTCAAGAATTAGCCTCAGAAACAGTGGGAAACAGTGCTTCTATACTAATTGCCAGGCGCTGAGACGAATGCCGCCAAGATGGAGCGTCTATGACTTACGGTTCAAGAATTAGCCTCAGAAACAGTGGTTCTGAACATGCTGCCAATAGCTCGCCTGGGAAACATCCAAAGAAGTCCAAGATTGTGTTTTTTAGACTGGCTGCCACGAGCTGAAACGAATGCAGCCAAGAGCGAGCATCTGTGACTTACGATTCAAGAGTTATTCACAGAAACATGGTTCTGAACTATGCTGCCAGCCGCGAAAGCGAAAATAACCAAGATTGAGCGTCTAGGATTTACTTGTCAATAGCTCGCCTGGGAAACATCCAGAGAAGTCAAAGACAGTGCTTCTATACTAATTGCCAGGCGCTGAGACGAATGCCGCCAAGATCTAGCGTCTATGACTTACGGTTCAAGAATTAGCCTCAGAAACAGTGGGAAACAGTGCTTCTATACTAATTGCCAGGCGCTGAGACGAATGCCGCCAAGATCGAGCGTCTATGACTTACGGTTCAAGAATTAGCCTCAGAAACAGTGGTTCTGAACATGCTGCCAATAGCTCGCCTGGGAAACATCCAGATAAGTCCAAGATAGTGTTTTTTAGACTGGCTGCCACGAGCTGAAACGAATGCAGCCAAGAGCGAGCGTCTGTGACTTACGGTTCAAGAGTTATTCACAGAAACATGGTTCTGAACTTTGCTGCCAGCCGCGAAAGCGAAAATAACCAAGCTCGAGCGTCTAGGATTGACTTGTCAATAGCTCGCCTGGGAAACATCCAGAGAAGTCAAAGACAGTGCTCCTATACTAATTGCCAGGCGCTGAGACGAATGCCGCCAAGATCCAGTGTCTAAGACTTACGGTTCAAGAATTAGCCTCAGAAACAGTGGTTCTGAACATGCTGCCAATAGCTCGCCTGGCAAACATCCAGAGAAGTCCAAGATAGTGTTTTTTTAGACTGGCTGCCACGAGCTGAAACGAATGCAGCCAAGAGCGAGCGTCTGTGACTTACGGTTCAAGAGTTATTCACAGAAACATGGTTCTGAACTTTGCTGCCAGCCGCGAAAGCGAAAATAACCAAGATCGAGCGTCTAGGATTTACTTGTCAATAGCTCGCCTGGGAAACATCCAGAGAAGTCAGACAGTGCTTCTATACTAATTGCCAGGCGCTGAGACGAATGCCGCCAAGATCTAGCGTCTATGACTTACGGTTCAAGAATTAGCCTCAGAAACAGTGGGAAACAGTGCTTCTATACTAATTGCCAGGCGCTGAGACGAATGCCGCCAAGATCGAGCGTCTATGACTTACGGTTCAAGAATTAGCCTCAGAAACAGTGGTTCTGAACATGCTGCCAATAGCTCGCCTGGGAAACATCCAGAGAAGTCCAAGATTGTGTTTTTTAGACTGGCTGCCACGAGCTGAAACGAATGCAGCCAAGAGCGAGCGTCTGTGACTTACGGTTCAAGAGTTATTCACAGAAACATGGTTCTGAACTTTGCTGCCAGCCGCGAAAGCGAAAATATCCAAGATCGAGCGTCTAGGATTTACTTGTCAATAGCTCGCCTGGGAAACATCCAGAGAAGTCAAAGACAGTGCTTCTATACTAATTGCCAGGAGCTGAGACGAATGCCGCCAAGATCGAGCGTCTATGACTTACGGTTCAAGAATTAGCCTCAGAAACAGTGGTACTGAACATGCTGCCGATAGCTCGCCTGGGAAACATCCAGAGAAGTCCAAGATTGTGTTTTTTAGACTGGCTGCCACGAGCTGAAACGAATGCAGCCAAGAGCGAGCGTCTGTGACTTACGGTTCAAGAGTTATTCACAGAAACATGGTTCTGAACTTTGCTGCCAGCCGCGAAAGCGAAAATAACCAAGATCGAGCGTCTAGGATTTACTTGTCAATAGCTCGCCTGGGAAACATCCAGAGAAGTCAAAGACAGTGCTTCTACACTAATTGCCAGGCGCTGAGACGAATGCCGCCAAGATCTAGCGTCTATGACTTACGGTTCAAGAATTAACCTCAGAAACAGTGGGAAACAGTGCTTCTATACTAATTGCCAGGCGCTGAGACGAATGCCGCCAAGATCGAGCGTCTATGACTTACGGTTCAAGAATTAGCCTCAGAAACAGTGGTTCTGAACATGCTGCCAATAGCTCGCCTGGGAAACATCCAAAGAAGTCCAAGATTGTGTTTTTTAGACTGGCTGCCACGAGCTGAAACGAATGCAGCCAAGAGCGAGCATCTGTGACTTACGGTTCAAGAGTTATTCACAGAAACATGGTTCTGAACTTTGCTGCCAGCCGCGAAAGCGAAAATAACCAAGATCGAGCGTCTAGGATTTACTTGTCAATAGCTCGCCTGGGAAACATCCAGAGAAGTCAAAGACAGTGCTTCTATACTAATTGCCAGGCGCTGAGACGAATGCCGCCAAGATCTAGCGTCTATGACTTACGGTTCAATAATTAGCCTCAGAAACAGTGGGAAACAGTGCTTCTATACTAATTGACAGGCGCTGAGACGAATGCCGCCAAGATCGAGCGTCTATGACTTACGGTTCAAGAATTAGCCTCAGAAACAGTGGTTCTGAACATGCTGCCAATATCTCGCCTGGGAAACATCCAGAGAAGTCCAAGATAGTGTTTTTTAGACTGGCTGCCACGAGCTGAAACGAATGCAGCCAAGAGCGAGCGTCTGTGACTTACGGTTCAAGAGTTATTCACAGAAACATGGTTCTGAACTTTGCTGCCAGCCGCGAAAGCGAAAATAACCAAGATCGAGCGTCTAGGATTTACTTGTCAATAGCTCGCCTGGGAAACACCCAGAGAAGTCAAAGACAGTGCTTCTATACTAATTGCCAGGCGCTGAGACGAATGCCGCCAAGATCTAGCGTCTATGACTTACGGTTCAAGAATTAGCCTCAGAAACAGTGGGAAACAGTGCTTCTATACTAATTGCCAGGCGCTGAGACTAATGCCGCCAAGATCGAGCGTCTATGACTTACGGTTCAAGAATTAGCCTCAGAAACAGTGGTTCTGAACATGCTGCCAATAGCTCGCCTGGGAAACATCCAGAGAAGTCCAAGATTGTGTTTTTTAGACTGGCTGCCACGAGCTGAAACGAATGCAGCCAAGAGCGAGCGTCTGTGACTTACGGTTCAAGAGTTATTCACAGAAACATGGTTCTGAACTTTGCTGCCAGCCGCGAAAGCGAAAATAACCAAGATCGAGCGTCTAGGATTGACTTGTCAATAGCTCGCCTGGGAAACATCCAGAGAAGTCAAAGACAGTGCTCCTATACTAATTGCCAGGCGCTGAGACGAATGCCGCCAAGATCCAGCGTCTAAGACTTACGGTTCAAGAATTAGCCTCAGAAACAGTGGTTCTGAACATGCTGCCAATAGCTCGCCTGGGAAACATCCAGAGAAGTCCAAGATAGTGTTTTTTTAGACTGGCTGCCAAGAGCTGAAACGAATGCAGCCAAGAGCGAGCGTCTGTGACTTACGGTTCAAGAGTTATTCACAGAAACATGGTTCTGAACTTTGCTGCCAGCCGCGAAAGCGAAAATAACCAAGATCGAGCGTCTAGGATTTACTTGTCAATAGCTCGCCTGGGAAACATCCAGAGAAGTCAGACAGTGCTTCTATACTAATTGCCAGGCGCTGAGACGAATGCCGCCAAGATCTAGCGTCTATGACTTACGGTTCAAGAATTAGCCTCAGAAACAGTGGGATACAGTGCTTCTATACTAATTGCCAGGCGCTGAGACGAATGCCGCCAAGATCGAGCGTCTATGACTTACGGTTCAAGAATTAGCCTCAGAAACAGTGGTTCTGAACATGCTGCCAATAGCTCGCCTGGGAAACATCCAGAGAAGTCCAAGATTGTGTTTTTTAGACTGGCTGCCACGAGCTGAAACGAATGCAGCCAAGAGCGAGCGTCTGTGACTTACGGTTCAAGAGTTATTCACAGAAACATGGTTCTGAACTTTGCTGCCAGCCGCGAAAGCGAAAATAACCAAGATCGAGCGTCTAGGATTGACTTGTCAATAGCTCGCCTGGGAAACATCCAGAGAAGTCAAAGACAGTGCTCCTATACTAATTGCCAGGCGCTGAGACGAATGCCGCCAAGATCCAGCGTCTAAGACTTACGGTTCAAGAATTAGCCTCAGAAACAGTGGTTCTGAACATGCTGCCAATAGCTCGCCTGGGAAACATCCAGAGAAGTCCAAGATAGTGTTTTTTTAGACTGGCTGCCAAGAGCTGAAACGAATGCAGCCAAGAGCGAGCGTCTGTGACTTACGGTTCAAGAGTTATTCACAGAAACATGGTTCTGAACTTTGCTGCCAGCCGCGAAAGCGAAAATAACCAAGATCGAGCGTCTAGGATTTACTTGTCAATAGCTCGCCTGGGAAACATCCAGAGAAGTCAGACAGTGCTTCTATACTAATTGCCAGGCGCTGAGACGAATGCCGCCAAGATCTAGCGTCTATGACTTACGGTTCAAGAATTAGCCTCAGAAACAGTGGGATACAGTGCTTCTATACTAATTGCCAGGCGCTGAGACGAATGCCGCCAAGATCGAGCGTCTATGACTTACGGTTCAAGAATTAGCCTCAGAAACAGTGGTTCTGAACATGCTGCCAATAGCTCGCCTGGGAAACATCCAAAGAAGTCCAAGATTGTGTTTTTTAGACTGGCTGCCACGAGCTGAAACGAATGCAGCCAAGAGCGAGCGTCTGTGACTTACGGTTCAAGAGTTATTCACAGAAACATGGTTCTGAACTTTGCTGCCAGCCGCGAAAGCGAAAATATCCAAGATCGAGCGTCTAGGATTTACTTGTCAATAGCTCGCCTGGGAAACATCCAGAGAAGTCAAAGACAGTGCTTCTATACTAATTGCCAGGAGCTGAGACGAATGCCGCCAAGATCCAGCGTCTAAGACTTACGGTTCAAGAATTAGCCTCAGAAACAGTGGTTCTGAACATGCTGCCAATAGCTCGCCTGGGAAACATCCAGAGAAGTCCAAGATAGTGTTTTTTTAGACTGGCTGCCAAGAGCTGAAACGAATGCAGCCAAGAGCGAGCGTCTGTGACTTACGGTTCAAGAGTTATTCACAGAAACATGGTTCTGAACTTTGCTGCCAGCCGCGAAAGCGAAAATAACCAAGATCGAGCGTCTAGGATTTACTTGTCAATAGCTCGCCTGGGAAACATCCAGAGAAGTCAGACAGTGCTTCTATACTAATTGCCAGGCGCTGAGACGAATGCCGCCAAGATCTAGCGTCTATGACTTACGGTTCAAGAATTAGCCTCAGAAACAGTGGGAAACAGTGCTTCTATACTAATTGCCAGGCGCTGAGACGAATGCCGCCAAGATCGAGCGTCTATGACTTACGGTTCAAGAATTAGCCTCAGAAACAGTGGTTCTGAACATGCTGCCAATAGCTCGCCTGGGAAACATCCAGAGAAGTCCAAGATTGTGTTTTTTAGACTGGCTGCCACGAGCTGAAACGAATGCAGCCAAGAGCGAGCGTCTGTGACTTACGGTTCAAGAGTTATTCACAGAAACATGGTTCTGAACTTTGCTGCCAGCCGCGAAAGCGAAAATATCCAAGATCGAGCGTCTAGGATTTACTTGTCAATAGCTCGCCTGGGAAACATCCAGAGAAGTCAAAGACAGTGCTTCTATACTAATTGCCAGGAGCTGAGACGAATGCCGCCAAGATCCAGCGTCTAAGACTTACGGTTCAAGAATTAGCCTCAGAAACAGTGGTTCTGAACATGCTGCCAATAGCTCGCCTGGGAAACATCCAGAGAAGTCCAAGATAGTGTTTTTTTTAGACTGGCTGCCAAGAGCTGAAACGAATGCAGCCAAGAGCGAGCGTCTGTGACTTACGGTTCAAGAGTTATTCACAGAAACATGGTTCTGAACTTTGCTGCCAGCCGCGAAAGCGAAAATAACCAAGATCGAGCGTCTAGGATTTACTTGTCAATAGCTCGCCTGGGAAACATCCAGAGAAGTCAGACAGTGCTTCTATACTAATTGCCAGGCGCTGAGACGAATGCCGCCAAGATCTAGCGTCTATGACTTACGGTTCAAGAATTAGCCTCAGAAACAGTGGGAAACAGTGCTTCTATACTAATTGCCAGGCGCTGAGACGAATGCCGCCAAGATCGAGCGTCTATGACTTACGGTTCAAGAATTAGCCTCAGAAACAGTGGTTCTGAACATGCTGCCAATAGCTCGCCTGGGAAACATCCAGAGAAGTCCAAGATTGTGTTTTTTAGACTGGCTGCCACGAGCTGAAACGAATGCAGCCAAGAGCGAGCGTCTGTGACTTACGGTTCAAGAGTTATTCACAGAAACATGGTTCTGAACTTTGCTGCCAGCCGCGAAAGCGAAAATATCCAAGATCGAGCGTCTAGGATTTACTTGTCAATAGCTCGCCTGGGAAACGTCCAGAGAAGTCAAAGACAGTGCTTCTATACTAATTGCCAGGAGCTGAGACGAATGCCGCCAAGATCGAGCGTCTATGACTTACGGTTCAAGAATTAGCCTCAGAAACAGTGGGAAACAGTGCTTCTATACTAATTGCCAGGCGCTGAGACGAATGCCGCCAAGATGGAGCGTCTATGACTTACGGTTCAAGAATTAGCCTCAGAAACAGTGGTTCTGAACATGCTGCCAATAGCTCGCCTGGGAAACATCCAAAGAAGTCCAAGATTGTGTTTTTTAGACTGGCTGCCACGAGTTGAAACGAATGCAGCCAAGAGCGAGCGTCTGTGACTTATTCACAGAAACATGGTTCTGAACTTTGCTGCCAGCCGCGAAAGCGAAAATAACCAAGATCGAGCGTCTAGGATTTACTTGTCAATAGCTCGCCTGGGAAACATCTAGAGAAGTCAGACAGTGCTTCTATACTAATTGCCAGGCGCTGAGACGAATGCCGCCAAGATCTAGCGTCTATGACTTACGGTTCAAGAATTAGCCTCAGAAACAGTGGGAAACAGTGCTTCTATACTAATTGCCAGGCGCTGAGACGAATGCCGCCAAGATCGAGCGTCTATGACTTACGGTTCAAGAATTAACATCAGAAACAGTGGTTCTGAACATGCTGCCAATAGCTCGCCTGGGAAACATCCAGAGAAGTCCAAGATAGTGTTTTTTAGACTGGCTGCCACGAGCTGAAACGAATGCAGCCAAGAGCGAGCGTCTGTGACTTACGGTTCAAGAGTTATTCACAGAAACATGGTTCTGAACTTTGCTGCCAGCCGCGAAAGCGAAAATAACCAAGATCGAGCGTCTAGGATTTACTTGTCAATAGCTCGCCTGGGAAACATCCAGAGAAGTCAAAGACAGTGCTTCTATACTAATTGCCAGGCGCTGAGACAAATGCCGCCAAGATCTAGCGTCTATGACTTACGGTTCAAGAATTAGCCTCAGAAACAGTGGGAAACAGTGCTTCTATACTAATTGCCAGGCGCTGAGACGAATGCCGCCAAGATCGAGCGTCTATGACTTACCGTTCAAGAATTAGCCTCAGAAACAGTGGTTCTGAACATGCTGCCAATAGCTCGCCTGGGAAACATCCAGAGAAGTCCAAGATTGTGTTTTTTAGACTGGCTGCCACGAGCTGAAACGAATGCAGCCAAGAGCGAGCTTCTGTGACTTACGGTTCAAGAGTTATTCACAGAAACATGGTTCTGAACTTTGCTGCCAGCCGCGAAAGCGAAAATAACCAAGATCGAGCGTCTAGGATTTACTTGTCAATAGCTCGCCTGGGAAACATCCAGAGAAGTCAAAGACAGTGCTTCTATACTAATTGCCAGGCGCTGAGACGAATGCCGCCAAGATCTAGCGTCTATGACTTACGGTTCAAGAATTAGCCTCAGAAACAGTGGGAAACAGTGCTTCTATACTAATTGCCAGGCGCTGAGACGAATGCCGCCAAGATCGAGCGTCTATGACTTACGGTTCAAGAATTAACCTCAGAAACAGTGGTTCTGAACATGCTGCCAATAGCTCGCCTGGGAAACATCCAGAGAAGTCCAAGATAGTGTTTTTTAGACTGGCTGCCACGAGCTGAAACGAATGCAGCCAAGAGCGAGCGTCTGTGACTTACGGTTCAAGAGTTATTCACAGAAACATGGTTCTGAACTTTGCTGCCAGCCGCGAAAGCGAAAATAACCAAGATCGAGCGTCTCGGATTTACTTGTCAATTGCTCGCCTGGGAAACATCCAGAGAAGTCAAAGACAGTGCTTCCATACTAATTGCCAGGCGCTGAGACGAATGCCGCCAAGATCTAGCGTCTATGACTTACGGTTCAAGAATTAGCCTCCGAAACAGTGGGAAACAGTGCTTCTATACTAATTGCCAGGCGCTGAGACGAATGCCGCCAAGATCGAGCGTCTATGACTTACGGTTCAAGAATTAGCCTCAGAAACAGTGGTTCTGAACATGCTGCCAATAGCTCGCCTGGGAAACATCCAGAGAAGTCCAAGATTGTGTTTTGTAGACTGGCTGCCACGAGCTGAAACGAATGCAGCCAAGAGCGAGCGTCTGTGACTTACGGTTCAAGAGTTATTCACAGAAACATGGTTCTGAACTTTGCTGCCAGCCGCGAAAGCGAAAATAACCAAGATCGAGCGTCTAGGATTTACTTGTCAATAGCTCGCCTGGGAAACATCCAGAGAAGTCAAAGACAGTGCTTCCATACTAATTGCCAGGCGCTGAGACGAATGCCGCCAAGATCTAGCGTCTATGACTTACGGTTCAAGAATTAGCCTCAGAAACAGTGGGAAACAGTGCTTCTATACTAATTGCCAGGCGCTGAGACGAATGCCGCCAAGATCGAGCGTCTATGACTTACGGTTCAAGAATTAGCCTCAGAAACAGTGGTTCTGAACATGCTGACAATAGCTCGCCTGGGAAACATCCAGAGAAGTCCAAGATTGTGTTTTTTAGACTGGCTGCCACGAGCTGAAACGAATGCAGCCAAGAGCGAGCGTCTGTGACTTACGGTTCAAGAGTTACTCAATGAAACATGGTTCTGAACTTTGCTGCCAGCCGCGAAAGCGAAAATAACCAAGATCGAGCGTCTAGGATTTACTTGTCAATAGCTCGCCTGGGAAACATCCAGAGAAGTCAAAGACAGTGCTTCTATACTAATTGCCAGGCGCTGAGACGAATGCCGCCAAGATCTAGCGTCTATGACTTACGGTTCAAGAATTAGCCTCAGAAACAGTGGGAAACAGTGCTTCTATACTAATTGCCAGGCGCTGAGACAAATGCCGCCAAGATCGAGCGTCTATGACTTACGGTTCAAGAATTAGCCTCAGAAACAGTGGTTCTGAACATGCTGCCAATAGCTCGCCTGGGAAACATCCAGAGAAGTCCAAGATTGTGTTTTTTAGACTGGCTACCACGAGCTGAAACGAATGCAGCCAAGAGCGAGCGTCTGTGACTTACGGTTCAAGAGTTATTCACAGAAACATGGTTCTGAACTTTGCTGCCAGCCGCGAAAGCGAAAATAACCAAGATCGAGCGTCTAGGATTTACTTGTCAATAGCTCGCCTGGGAAACATCCAGAGAAGTCAAAGACAGTGCTTCTATACTTATTGCCAGGCGCTGAGACGAATGCCGCCAAGATCTAGCGTCTATGACTTACGGTTCAAGAATTAGCCTCAGAAACAGTGGGAAACAGTGCTTCTATACTAATTGCCAGGCGCTGAGACGAATGCCGCCAAGATCGAGCGTCTATGACTTACCGTTCAAGAATTAGCCTCAGAAACAGTGGTTCTGAACATGCTGCCAATAGCTCGCCTGGGAAACATCCAGAGAAGTCCAAGATTGTGTTTTTTAGACTGGCTGCCACTAGCTGAAACGAATGCAGCCAAGAGCGAGCGTCTGTGACTTACGGTTCAAGAGTTATTCACAGAAACATGGTTCTGAACTTTGCTGCCAGCCGCGAAAGCGAAAATAACCAAGATCGAGCGTCTAGGATTTACTTGTCAATAGCTCGCCTGGGAAACATCCAGAGAAGTCAAAGACAGTGCTTCTATACTAATTGCCAGGCGCTGAGACGAATGCCGCCAAGATCTAGCGTCTATGACTTACGGTTCAAGAATTAGCCTCAGAAACAGTGGGAAACAGTGCTTCTATACTAATTGCCAGGCGCTGAGACAAATGCCGCCAAGATCGAGCGTCTATGACTTACGGTTCAAGAATTAGCCTCAGAAACAGTGGTTCTGAACATGCTGCCAATAGCTCGCCTGGGAAACATCCAGAGAAGTCCAAGATTGTGTTTTTTAGACTGGCTACCACGAGCTGAAACGAATGCAGCCAAGAGCGAGCGTCTGTGACTTACGGTTCAAGAGTTATTCACAGAAACATGGTTCTGAACTTTGCTGCCAGCCGCGAAAGCGAAAATAACCAAGATCGAGCGTCTAGGATTTACTTGTCAATAGCTCGCCTGGGAAACATCCAGAGAAGTCAAAGACAGTGCTTCTATACTTATTGCCAAGCGCTGAGACGAATGCCGCCAAGATCTAGCGTCTATGACTTACGGTTCAAGAATTAGCCTCAGAAACAGTGGGAAACAGTGCTTCTATACTAATTGCCAGGCGCTGAGACGAATGCCGCCAAGATCGAGCGTCTATGACTTACCGTTCAAGAATTAGCCTCAGAAACAGTGGTTCTGAACATGCTGCCAATAGCTCGCCTGGGAAACATCCAGAGAAGTCCAAGATTGTGTTTTTTAGACTGGCTGCCACTAGCTGAAACGAATGCAGCCAAGAGCGAGCGTCTGTGACTTACGGTTCAAGAGTTATTCACAGAAACATGGTTCTGAACTTTGCTGCCAGCCGCGAAAGCGAAAATAACCAAGATCGAGCGTCTAGGATTTACTTGTCAATAGCTCGCCTGGGAAACATCCAGAGAAGTCAAAGACAGTGCTTCTATACTAATTGCCAGGCGCTGAGACGAATGCCGCCAAGATCTAGCGTCTATGACTTACGGTTCAAGAATTAGCCTCAGAAACAGTGGGAAACAGTGCTTCTATACTAATTGCCAGGCGCTGAGACGAATGCCGCCAAGATCGAGCGTCTATGACTTACGGTTCAAGAATTAGCCTCAGAAACAGTGGTTCTGAACATGCTGCCAATAGCTCGCCTGGGAAACATCCAAAGAAGTCCAAGATTGTGTTTTTTAGACTGGCTGCCACGAGCTGAAACGAATGCAGCCAAGAGCGAGCGTCTGTGACTTACGGTTCAAGAGTTATTCACAGAAACATGGTTCTGAACTTTGCTGCCAGCCGCGAAAGTGAAAATAACCAAGATCGAGCGTCTAGGATTTACTTGTCAATAGCTCGCCTGGGAAACATCCAGAGAAGTCAAAGACAGTGCTTCTATACTAATTGCCAGGCGCTGAGACGAATGCCGCCAAGATCTAGCGTCTATGACTTACGGTTCAAGAATTAGCCTCAGAAACAGTGGGAAACAGTGCTTCTATACTAATTGCCAGGCGCTGAGACGAATGCCGCCAAGATCGAGCGTCTATGACTTACGGTTCAAGAATTAGCCTCAGAAACAGTGGTTCTGAACATGCTGCCAATAGCTCGCCTGGGAAACATCCAGATAAGTCCAAGATTGTGTTTTTTAGACTGGCTGCCACGAGCTGAAACGAATGCAGCCAAGAGCGAGCGTCTGTGACTTACGGTTCAAGAGTTATTCACAGAAACATGGTTCTGAACTTTGCTGCCAGCCGCGAAAGCGAAAATAACCAAGATCGAGCGTCTAGGATTGACTTGTCAATAGCTCGCCTGGGAAACATCCAGAGAAGTCAAAGACAGTGCTCCTATACTAATTGCCAGGCGCTGAGACGAATGCCGCCAAGATCCAGCGTCTAAGACTTACGGTTCAAGAATTAGCCTCAGAAACAGTGGTTCTGAACATGCTGCCAATAGCTCGCCTGGGAAACATCCAGAGAAGTCCAAGATAGTGTTTTTTTAGACTGGCTGCCACGAGCTGAAACGAATGCAGCCAAGAGCGAGCGTCTGTGACTTACGGTTCAAGAGTTATTCACAGAAACATGGTTCTGAACTTTGCTGCCAGCCGCGAAAGCGAAAATAACCAAGATCGAGCGTCTAGGATTTATTTGTCAATAGCTCGCCTGGGAAACATCCAGAGAAGTCAGACAGTGCTTCTATACTAATTGCCAGGCGCTGAGACGAATGCCGCCAAGATCTAGCGTCTATGACTTACGGTTCAAGAATTAGCCTCAGAAACAGTGGGAAACAGTGTGTAATGGCAGGAAGGAGGTGAAGGGAAAGTGAGCCCTAATCTACCCACCGCCCTGTCCCTGCCTACTTGCAACGACCCGCCCTAGGCGACGAGGTACAACTGGGCGGCGGTCCCTACGCTGTCTAAGTGCACAGGAAAACAAACAGGGAACACGCAAGGGAAGGGGCAGTAGCCACGGAACGCCACGAGGAAACGGAGCGGCGAACGAACAGTCAGGACCAGGACGAAGTGAGTACACCCGAGCGGGCACGGAGACAGAAGCAAGCCAGGGGCAAGCAAAGCAGGTCAAGCAGAACTGCAGCAAGGCAGAAGCACGGCAGAAGCAGGCTGGAGCAAGCAGCAGTGGGGCCAGGAATCCAAAAGAATTACAAGCACTGAGGGAGAGAACAGGGCAGGTAATAAAGGACAGGGGGCGGAGCTAACTCCGACAGACCAGGCCGCGATAGGCTCTCCCACTCCTGAGCCTGCCACCCTGGTTGGTGGGAGATGGTGTCAGTCGAACAGGTCTGGCCTCAGGTGTGGATTGATTAATCCCAGGAGTATACCTAGATGAAGTACCTGGCAGATCCCTAACACAGTGCTTCTATACTAATTGCCAGGCGCTGAGACGAATGCCGCCACGATCGAGCGTCTATGACTTACGGTTCAAGAATTAGCCTCAGAAACAGTGGTTCTGAACATGCTGCCAATAGCTCGCCTGGGAAACATCCAGAGAAGTCCAAGATTGTGTTTTTTAGACTGGCTGCCACGAGCTGAAACGAATGCAGCCAAGAGCGAGCGTCTGTGACTTACGGTTCAAGAGTTATTCACAGAAACATGGTTCTGAACTTCGCTGCCAGCCGCGAAAGCGAAAATAACCAAGATCGAGCGTCTAGGATTTACTTGTCAATAGCTCGCCTGGGAAACATCCAGAGAAGTCAAAGACAGTGCTTCTATACTAATTGCCAGGCGCTGAGACGAATGCCGCCAAGATCTAGCGTCTATGACTTACGGTTCAAGAATTAGCCTCAGAAACAGTGGTTCTGAACATGCTGCCAATAGCTCGCCTGGGAAACATCCAAAGAAGTCCAAGATTGTGTTTTTTAGACTGGCTGCCACGAGCTGAAACGAATGCAGCCAAGAGCGAGCGTCTGCGACTTACGGTTCAAGAGTTATTCACAGAAACATGGTTCTGAACTTTGCTGCCAGCCGCGAAAGCGAAAATAACCAAGATCGAGCGTCTAGGATTTACTTGTCAATAGCTCGCCTGGGAAACATCCAGAGAAGTCAAAGACAGTGCTTCTATACTAATTGCCAGGCGCTGAGACGAATGCCGCCAAGATCTAGCGTCTATGACTTACGGTTCAAGAATTAGCCTCAGAAACAGTGGGAAACAGTGCTTCTATACTAATTGTCAGGCGCTGAGACGAATGCCGCCAAGATCGAGCGTCTATGACTTACGGTTCAAGAATTAGCCTCAGAAACAGTGGTTCTGAACATGCTGCCAATAGCTCGCCTGGGAAACATCCAGATAAGTCCAAGATAGTGTTTTTTTAGACTGGCTGCCACGAGCTGAAACGAATGCAGCCAAGAGCGAGCGTCTGTGACTTACGGTTCAAGAGTTATTCACAGAAACATGGTTCTGAACTTTGCTGCCAGCCGCGAAAGCGAAAATAACCAAGATCGAGCGTCTAGGATTGACTTGTCAATAGCTCGCCTGGGAAACATCCAGAGAAGTCAAAGACAGTGCTCCTATACTAATTGCCAGGCGCTGAGACGAATGCCGCCAAGATCCAGCGTCTAAGACTTACGGTTCAAGAATTAGCCTCAGAAACAGTGGTTCTGAACATGCTGCTAATAGCTCGCCTGGGAAACATCCAGAGAAGTCCAAGATAGTGTTTTTTTAGACTGGCTGCCACGAGCTGAAACGAATGCAGCCAAGAGCGAGCGTCTGTGACTTACGGTTCAAGAGTTATTCACAGAAACATGGTTCTGAACTTTACTGCCAGCCGCGAAAGCGAAAATAACCAAGATCGAGCGTCTAGGATTTACTTGTCAATAGCTCGCCTGGGAAACATCCAGAGAAGTCAGACAGTGCTTCTATACTAAATGCCAGGCGCTGAGACGAATGCCGCCAAGATCTAGCGTCTATGACTTACGGTTCAAGAATTAGCCTCAGAAACAGTGGGAAACAGTGCTTCTATACTAATTGCCAGGCGCTGAGACGAATGCCGCCAAGATCGAGCGTCTATGACTTACGGTTCAAGAATTAGCCTCAGAAACAGTGGTTCTGAACATGCTGCCAATAGCTCGCCTGGGAAACATCCAGAGAAGTCCAAGATTGTGTTTTTTAGACTGGCTGCCACGAGCTGAAACGAATGCAGCCAAGAGCGAGCGTCTGTGACTTACGGTTCAAGAGTTATTCACAGAAACATGGTTCTAAACTTTGCTGCCAGCCGCGAAAGCGAAAATAACCAAGATCGAGCGTCTAGGATTTACTTGTCAATAGCTCGCCTGGGAAACATCCAGAGAAGTCAAAGACAGTGCTCCTATACTAATTGCCAGGCGCTGAGACGAATGCCGCCAAGATCCAGCGTCTAAGACTTACGGTTCAAGAATTAGCCTCAGAAACAGTGGTTCTGAACATGCTGCCAATAGCTCGCCTGGGAAACATCCAGAGAAGTCCAAGATAGTGTTTTTTTAGACTGGCTGCCACGAGCTGAAACAAATGCAGCCAAGAGCGAGCGTCTGTGACTTACGGTTCAAGAGTTATTCACAGAAACATGGTTCTGAACTTTGCTGCCAGCCGCGAAAGCGAAAATAACCAAGATCGAGCGTCTAGGATTTACTTGTCAATAGCTCGCCTGGGAAACATCCAGAGAAGTCAGACAGTGCTTCTATACTAATTGCCAGGCGCTGAGACGAATGCCGCCAAGATCTAGCGTCTATGACTTA
>NW_027463017.1:0-36117 GCF_050947455.1 Rhinoderma darwinii
CGAGCTATTGGCAGCATGTTCAGAATCACTGTTTCTGAGGCTAATTCTTGAACCGTAAGTCATAGACGCTCGATCTTGGCGGCATTCGTCTCAGCGCCTGGAAATTAGTATAGAAGCACTGTTTCCCACTGTTTCTGAGGCTAATTCTTGAACCGTAAGTCATAGACGCTCGATCTTGGCGGCATTCGTCTCAGCGCCTGGCAATTAGTATAGAATCACTGTCTTTGACTTCACTGGATGTTTCCCAGGCGAGCTATTGACAAGTAAATCCTAGAGGCTCGATCTTGGTTATTTTCGCTTTCGCGGCTGGCAGCAAAGTTCAGAACCATGTTTCTGTGAATAACTCTTGAACCGTAAGTAATAGACGCTCGCTCTTGGCTGCATTCGTTTCAGCTCGTGGCAGCCAGTCTAAAAAACACTATCTTGGACTTCTCTGGATGTTTCCCAGGCGAGCTATTGGCAGCATGTTCAGAACCAATGTTTCTGAGGCTAATTCTTGAACCGTAAGTCATAGACGCTCGATCTTGGCGGCATTCGTCTCAGCGCATGGCAATTAGTATAGAAGCACTGTTTCCCACTGTTTCTGATGCTAATTCTTGAACCGTAAGTCATAGACGCTAGATCTTGGCGGCATTCGTCTCAGCGCCTGGCAATTAGTATAGAAGCACTGTCTTTGACTTCTCTGGATGTTTCGCAGGCTAGCTATTGACAAGTAAATCCTAGACGCTCGATCTTGGTTACTTTCGCTTTCGCGGCTGGCAGCAAAGTTCAGAACCATGTTTCTGTGAATAACTCTTGAACCGTAAGTCACAGACGCTCGCTCTTGGTTGCATTCGTTTCAGCTCGTGGCAGCCAGTCTAAAAAACACTATCTTGGACTTCTCTGGATGTTTCCCAGGCGAGCTATTGGCAGCATGTTCAGAATCACTGTTTCTGAGGCTAATTCTTGAACCGTAAGTCATAGACGCTCGATCTTGGCGGCATTCGTCTCAGCGCCTGGAAATTAGTATAGAAGCACTGTTTCCCACTGTTTCTGAGGCTAATTCTTGAACCGTAAGTCATAGACGCTCGATCTTGGCGGCATTCGTCTCAGCGCCTGTCAATTAGTATAGAAGCACTGTCTTTGACTTCACTGGATGTTTCCCAGGCGAGCTATTGACAAGTAAATCCTAGACGCTCGATCTTGGTTACTTTCGCTTTCGCGGCTGGCAGCAAAGTTCAGAACCATGTTTCTGTGAATAACTCTTGAACCGTAAGTCACAGACGCTCGCTCTTGGTTGCATTCGTTTCAGCTCGTGGCAGCCAGTCTAAAAAACATTATCTTGGACTTCTCTGGATGTTTCCCAGGCGAGCTATTGGCAGCATGTTCAAAACCACTGTTTCTGAGGCTAATTCTTGAACCGTAAGTCATAGACGCTCGATCTTGGCGGCATTCGTCTCAGCGCCTGGCAATTAGTATAGAAGCACTGTTTCCCACTGTTTCTGAGGCTAATTCTTGAACCGTAAGTCTTAGACGCTTGATCTTGGCGGCATTCGTCTCAGCGCCTGGCAATTAGTATAGAAGCACTGTCTTTGACTTCTCTGGATGTTTCCCAGGCGAGCTAATGACAAGTAAATCCTAGACGCTCGATCTTGGTTACTTTCGCGGCTGGCAGCAAAGTTCAGAACCATGTTTCTGTGAATAACTCTTGAACCGTAAGTCACAGACGCTCGCTCTTGGTTGCATTCGTTTCAGCTCGTGGCAGCCAGTCTAAGAAACACTATCTTGGACTTCTCTGGATGTTTCCCAGGCGAGCTATTGGCAGCATGTTCAAAACCACTGTTTCTGAGGCTAATTCTTGAACCGTAAGTCATAGACGCTCGATCTTGGCGGCATTCGTCTCAGCGCCTGGCAATTAGTATAGAAGCACTGTTTCCCACTGTTTCTGAGGCTAATTCTTGAACCGTAAGTCTTAGACGCTTGATCTTGGCGGCATTCGTCTCAGCGCCTGTCAATTAGTATAGAAGCACTGTCTTTGACTTCACTGGATGTTTCCCAGGCGAGCTATTGACAAGTAAATCCTAGACGCTCGATCTTGGTTATTTTCGCTTTCGCGGCTGGCAGCAAAGTTCAGAACCATGTTTCTGTGAATAACTCTTGAACCGTAAGTCACAGACGCTCGCTCTTGGTTGCATTCGTTTCAGCTCGTGGCAGCCAGTCTAAAAAACACTATCTTGGACTTCTCTGGATGTTTCCCAGGCGAGCTATTGGCAGCATGTTCAAAACCACTGTTTCTGAGGCGAATTCTTGAACCGTAAGTCATAGACGCTCGATCTTGGCGGCATTCGTCTCAGCGCCTGGCAATTAGTATAGAAGCACTGTTTCCCACTGTTTCTGAGGCTAATTCTTGAACCGTAAGTCTTAGACGCTTGATCTTGGCGGCATTCGTCTCAGCGCCTGGCAATTAGTATAGAAGCACTGTCTTTGACTTCTCTGGATGTTTCCCAGGCGAGCTATTGACAAGTAAATCCTAGACGCTCGATCTTGGTTACTTTCGCTTTCGCGGCTGGCAGCAAAGTTCAAAACCATGTTTCTGTGAATAACCCTTGAACCGTAAGTGACAGACGCTCGCTCTTGGCTGCATTCGTTTCAGCTCGTGGCAGCCAGTCTAAAAAACACTATCTTGGACTTCTCTGGATGTTTCCCAGGCGAGCTATTGGCAGCATGTTCAGAATCACTGTTTCTGAGGCTAATTCTTGAACCGTAAGTCATAGACGCTCGATCTTGGCGGCATTCGTCTCAGCGCCTGGAAATTAGTATAGAAGCACTGTTTCCCACTGTTTCTGAGGCTAATTCTTGAACCGTAAGTCATAGACGCTCGATCTTGGCGGCATTCGTCTCAGCGCCTGGCAATTAGTATAGAATCACTGTCTTTGACTTCACTGGATGTTTCCCAGGCGAGCTATTGACAAGTAAATCCTAGAGGCTCGATCTTGGTTATTTTCGCTTTCGCGGCTGGCAGCAAAGTTCAGAACCATGTTTCTGTGAATAACTTTTGAACCGTAAGTAATAGACGCTCGCTCTTGGCTGCATTCGTTTCAGCTCGTGGCAGCCAGTCTAAAAAACACTATCTTGGACTTCTCTGGATGTTTCCCAGGCGAGCTATTGGCAGCATGTTCAGAACCAATGTTTCTGAGGCTAATTCTTGAACCGTAAGTCATAGACGCTCGATCTTGGCGGCATTCGTCTCAGCGCATGGCAATTAGTATAGAAGCACTGTTTCCCACTGTTTCTGATGCTAATTCTTGAACCGTAAGTCATAGACGCTAGATCTTGGCGGCATTCGTCTCAGCGCCTGGCAATTAGTATAGAAGCACTGTCTTTGACTTCTCTGGATGTTTCGCAGGCTAGCTATTGACAAGTAAATCCTAGACGCTCGATCTTGGTTACTTTCGCTTTCGCGGCTGGCAGCAAAGTTCAGAACCATGTTTCTGTGAATAACTCTTGAACCGTAAGTCACAGACGCTCGCTCTTGGTTGCATTCGTTTCAGCTCGTGGCAGCCAGTCTAAAAAACACTATCTTGGACTTCTCTGGATGTTTCCCAGGCGAGCTATTGGCAGCATGTTTAGAACCACTGTTTCTGAGGCTAATTCTTGAACCGTAAGTCTTTGACGCTTGATCTTGGCGGCATTCGTCTCAGCGCCTGGCAATTAGTATAGACACACTGTTTCCCACTGTTTCTGAAGCTAATTCTTGAACCGTAAGTCTTAGACGCTCGATCTTGGCGGCATTCGTCTCAGCGCCTGGCAATTAGTATAGAAGCACTGTCTTTGACTTCTCTGGCTGTTTCCCAGGCGAGCTATTGACAAGTAAATCCTAGACGCTCGATCTTGGTTACTTTCGCTTTCGCGGCTGGCAGCAAAGTTCAGAACCATGTTTCTGTGAATAACTCTTGAACCGTAAGTGACAGACGCTCGCTCTTGGCTGCATTCGTTTCAGCTCGTGGCAGCCAGTCTAAAAAACACTATCTTGGACTTCTCTGGATGTTTCCCAGGCGAGCTATTGGCAGCATGTTCAGAATCACTGTTTCTGAGGCTAATTCTTGAACCGTAAGTCATAGACGCTCGATCTTGGCGGCATTCGTCTCAGCGCCTGGAAATTAGTATAGAAGCACTGTTTCCCACTGTTTCTGAGGTTAATTCTTGAACCGTAAGTCATAGACGCTCGATCTTGGCGGCATTCGTCTCAGCGCCTGGCAATTAGTATAGAAGCACTGTCTTTGACTTCACTGGATGTTACCCAGGCGAGCTATTGACAAGTAAATCCTAGACGCTCGATCTTGGTTACTTTTGCTTTCGCGGCTGGCAGTAAAGTTCAGAACCATGTTTCTGTGAATAACTCTTGAACCGTAAGTCACTGACGCTCGCACTTGGCTGCATTCGTTTCAGCTCGTGGCAGCCAGTCTAAAAAAACACTATCTTGGACTTCTCTGGATGTTTCCCAGGCGAGCTATTGGCAGCATGTTCAGAACCACTGTTTCTGAGGCTAATTCTTGAACCGTAAGTCATAGACGCTCGATCTTGGCGGCATTCGTCTCAGCGCCTGGCAATTAGTATAAAAGCACTGTTTCCCACTATTTCTGAGGCTAATTCTTGAACCGTAAGTCTTTGACGCTTGATCTTGGCGGCATTCGTCTCAGCGCCTGGCAATTAGTATAGAAACACTGTTTCCCACTGTTTCTGAGGCTAATTCTTGAACCGTAAGTCTTAGACGCTCGATCTTGGCGGCATTCGTCTCAGCGCCTGGCAATTAGTATAGAAGCACTGTCTTTGACTTCTCTGGCTGTTTCCCAGGCGAGCTATTGACAAGTAAATCCTAGACGCTCGATCTTGGTTACTTTCGCTTTCGCGGCTGGCAGCAAAGTTCAGAACCATGTTTCTGTGAATAACTCTTGAACCGTAAGTCACAGACGCTCGCTCTTGGCTGCATTCGTTTCAGCTCGTGGCAGCCAGTCTAAAAAACACTATCTTGGACTTCTCTGGATGTTTCCCAGGCGAGCTATTGGCAGCATGTTCAGAACCACTGTTTCTGAGGCTAATTCTTGAACCGTAAGTCATAGACGCTCGATCTTGGCGGCATTCGTCTCAGCGCCTGGCAATTAGTATAGAAACACTGTTTCCCACTGTTTCTGAGGCTAATTCTTGAACCGTAAGTCTTAGACACTCGATCTTGGCGGCATTCGTCTCAGCGCCTGGCAATTAGTATAGAAGCACTGTCTTTGAATTCTCTGGTTGTTTCGCAGGCGAGCTATTGACAAGTAAATCCTAGACGCTCGATCTTGGTTACTTTCGCTTTCGCGGCTGGCAGCAAAGTTCAGAACCATGTTTCTGTGAATAACTCTTGAACCGTAAGTCACAGACGCTCGCTCTTGGTTGCATTCGTTTCAGCTCGTGGCAGCCAGTCTAAAAAACATTATCTTGGACTTCTCTGGATGTTTCCCAGGCGAGCTATTGGCAGCATGTTCAAAACCACTGTTTCTGAGGCTAATTCTTGAACCGTAAGTCATAGACGCTCGATCTTGGCGGCATTCGTCTCAGCGCCTGGCAATTAGTATTAGAAGCACTGTTTCCCACTGTTTCTGAGGCTAATTCTTGAACCGTAAGTCTTAGACGCTCGATCTTGGCGGCATTCGTCTCAGCGCCTGGCAATTAGTATAGAAGCACTGTCTTTGACTTCTCTGGCTGTTTCCCAGGCGAGCTATTGACAAGTAAATCCTAGACGCTCGATCTTGGTTACTTTCGCTTTCGCGGCTGGCAGCAAAGTTCAGAACCATGTTTCTGTGAATAACTCTTGAACCGTAAGTCACAGACGCTCGCTCTTGGCTGCATTCGTTTCAGCTCGTGGCAGCCAGTCTAAAAAACACTATCTTGGACTTCTCTGGATGTTTCCCAGGCGAGCTATTGGCAGCATGTTCAGAACCACTGTTTCTGAGGCTAATTCCTGAACCGTAAGTCATAGACGCTCGATCTTGGCGGCATTCGTCTCAGCGCCTGGCAATTAGTATAGAAACACTGTTTCCCACTGTTTCTGAGGCTAATTCTTGAACCGTAAGTCTTAGACACTCGATCTTGGCGGCATTCGTCTCAGCGCCTGGCAATTAGTATAGAAGCACTGTCTTTGAATTCTCTGGTTGTTTCGCAGGCGAGCTATTGACAAGTAAATCCTAGACGCTCGATCTTGGTTACTTTCGCTTTCGCGGCTGGCAGCAAAGTTCAGAACCATGTTTCTGTGAATAACTCTTGAACCGTAAGTCACAGACGCTCGCTCTTGGTTGCATTCGTTTCAGCTCGTGGCAGCCAGTCTAAAAAACATTATCTTGGACTTCTCTGGATGTTTCCCAGGCGAGCTATTGGCAGCATGTTCAAAACCACTGTTTCTGAGGCTAATTCTTGAACCGTAAGTCATAGACGCTCGATCTTGGCGGCATTCGTCTCAGCGCCTGGCAATTAGTATAGAAGCACTGTTTCCCACTGTTTCTGAGGCTAATTCTTGAACCGTAAGTCTTAGACGCTTGATCTTGGCGGCATTCGTCTCAGCGCCTGGCAATTAGTATAGAAGCACTGTCTTTGACATCTCTGGATGTTTCCCAGGCGAGCTAATGACAAGTAAATCCTAGACGCTCGATCTTGGTTACTTTCGCGGCTGGCAGCAAAGTTCAGAACCATGTTTCTGTGAATAACTCTTGAACCGTAAGTCACAGACGCTCGCTCTTGGTTGCATTCGTTTCAGCTCGTGGCAGCCAGTCTAAGAAACACTATCTTGGACTTCTCTGGATGTTTCCCAGGCGAGCTATTGGCAGCATGTTCAAAACCACTGTTTCTGAGGCTAATTCTTGAACCGTAAGTCATAGACGCTCGATCTTGGCGGCATTCGTCTCAGCGCCTGGCAATTAGTATAGAAGCACTGTTTCCCACTGTTTCTGAGGCTAATTCTTGAACCGTAAGTCTTAGACGCTTGATCTTGGCGGCATTCGTCTCAGCGCCTGTCAATTAGTATAGAAGCACTGTCTTTGACTTCACTGGATGTTTCCCAGGCGAGCTATTGACAAGTAAATCCTAGACGCTCGATCTTGGTTATTTTCGCTTTCGCGGCTGGCAGCAAAGTTCAGAACCATGTTTCTGTGAATAACTCTTGAACCGTAAGTCACAGACGCTCGCTCTTGGTTGCATTCGTTTCAGCTCGTGGCAGCCAGTCTAAAAAACACTATCTTGGACTTCTCTGGATGTTTCCCAGGCGAGCTATTGGCAGCATGTTCAAAACCACTGTTTCTGAGGCGAATTCTTGAACCGTAAGTCATAGACGCTCGATCTTGGCGGCATTCGTCTCAGCGCCTGGCAATTAGTATAGAAGCACTGTTTCCCACTGTTTCTGAGGCTAATTCTTGAACCGTAAGTCTTAGACGCTTGATCTTGGCGGCATTCGTCTCAGCGCCTGGCAATTAGTATAGAAGCACTGTCTTTGACTTCTCTGGATGTTTCCCAGGCGAGCTATTGACAAGTAAATCCTAGACGCTCGATCTTGGTTACTTTCGCTTTCGCGGCTGGCAGCAAAGTTCAAAACCATGTTTCTGTGAATAACCCTTGAACCGTAAGTGACAGACGCTCGCTCTTGGCTGCATTCGTTTCAGCTCGTGGCAGCCAGTCTAAAAAACACTATCTTGGACTTCTCTGGATGTTTCCCAGGCGAGCTATTGGCAGCATGTTCAGAATCACTGTTTCTGAGGCTAATTCTTGAACCGTAAGTCATAGACGCTCGATCTTGGCGGCATTCGTCTCAGCGCCTGGAAATTAGTATAGAAGCACTGTTTCCCACTGTTTCTGAGGCTAATTCTTGAACCGTAAGTCATAGACGCTCGATCTTGGCGGCATTCGTCTCAGCGCCTGGCAATTAGTATAGAATCACTGTCTTTGACTTCACTGGATGTTTCCCAGGCGAGCTATTGACAAGTAAATCCTAGAGGCTCGATCTTGGTTATTTTCGCTTTCGCGGCTGGCAGCAAAGTTCAGAACCATGTTTCTGTGAATAACTCTTGAACCGTAAGTAATAGACGCTCGCTCTTGGCTGCATTCGTTTCAGCTCGTGGCAGCCAGTCTAAAAAACACTATCTTGGACTTCTCTGGATGTTTCCCAGGCGAGCTATTGGCAGCATGTTCAGAACCAATGTTTCTGAGGCTAATTCTTGAACCGTAAGTCATAGACGCTCGATCTTGGCGGCATTCGTCTCAGCGCATGGCAATTAGTATAGAAGCACTGTTTCCCACTGTTTCTGATGCTAATTCTTGAACCGTAAGTCATAGACGCTAGATCTTGGCGGCATTCGTCTCAGCGCCTGGCAATTAGTATAGAAGCACTGTCTTTGACTTCTCTGGATGTTTCGCAGGCTAGCTATTGACAAGTAAATCCTAGACGCTCGATCTTGGTTACTTTCGCTTTCGCGGCTGGCAGCAAAGTTCAGAACCATGTTTCTGTGAATAACTCTTGAACCGTAAGTCACAGACGCTCGCTCTTGGTTGCATTCGTTTCAGCTCGTGGCAGCCAGTCTAAAAAACACTATCTTGGACTTCTCTGGATGTTTCCCAGGCGAGCTATTGGCAGCATGTTTAGAACCACTGTTTCTGAGGCTAATTCTTGAACCGTAAGTCTTTGACGCTTGATCTTGGCGGCATTCGTCTCAGCGCCTGGCAATTAGTATAGACACACTGTTTCCCACTGTTTCTGAAGCTAATTCTTGAACCGTAAGTCTTAGACGCTCGATCTTGGCGGCATTCGTCTCAGCGCCTGGCAATTAGTATAGAAGCACTGTCTTTGACTTCTCTGGCTGTTTCCCAGGCGAGCTATTGACAAGTAAATCCTAGACGCTCGATCTTGGTTACTTTCGCTTTCGCGGCTGGCAGCAAAGTTCAGAACCATGTTTCTGTGAATAACTCTTGAACCGTAAGTGACAGACGCTCGCTCTTGGCTGCATTCGTTTCAGCTCGTGGCAGCCAGTCTAAAAAACACTATCTTGGACTTCTCTGGATGTTTCCCAGGCGAGCTATTGGCAGCATGTTCAGAATCACTGTTTCTGAGGCTAATTCTTGAACCGTAAGTCATAGACGCTCGATCTTGGCGGCATTCGTCTCAGCGCCTGGAAATTAGTATAGAAGCACTGTTTCCCACTGTTTCTGAGGTTAATTCTTGAACCGTAAGTCATAGACGCTCGATCTTGGCGGCATTCGTCTCAGCGCCTGGCAATTAGTATAGAAGCACTGTCTTTGACTTCACTGGATGTTTCCCAGGCGAGCTATTGACAAGTAAATCCTAGACGCTCGATCTTGGTTACTTTTGCTTTCGCGGCTGGCAGTAAAGTTCAGAACCATGTTTCTGTGAATAACTCTTGAACCGTAAGTCACTGACGCTCGCACTTGGCTGCATTCGTTTCAGCTCGTGGCAGCCAGTCTAAAAAAACACTATCTTGGACTTCTCTGGATGTTTCCCAGGCGAGCTATTGGCAGCATGTTCAGAACCACTGTTTCTGAGGCTAATTCTTGAACCGTAAGTCATAGACGCTCGATCTTGGCGGCATTCGTCTCAGCGCCTGGCAATTAGTATAAAAGCACTGTTTCCCACTATTTCTGAGGCTAATTCTTGAACCGTAAGTCTTTGACGCTTGATCTTGGCGGCATTCGTCTCAGCGCCTGGCAATTAGTATAGAAACACTGTTTCCCACTGTTTCTGAGGCTAATTCTTGAACCGTAAGTCTTAGACGCTCGATCTTGGCGGCATTCGTCTCAGCGCCTGGCAATTAGTATAGAAGCACTGTCTTTGACTTCTCTGGCTGTTTCCCAGGCGAGCTATTGACAAGTAAATCCTAGACGCTCGATCTTGGTTACTTTCGCTTTCGCGGCTGGCAGCAAAGTTCAGAACCATGTTTCTGTGAATAACTCTTGAACCGTAAGTCACAGACGCTCGCTCTTGGCTGCATTCGTTTCAGCTCGTGGCAGCCAGTCTAAAAAACACTATCTTGGACTTCTCTGGATGTTTCCCAGGCGAGCTATTGGCAGCATGTTCAGAACCACTGTTTCTGAGGCTAATTCTTGAACCGTAAGTCATAGACGCTCGATCTTGGCGGCATTCGTCTCAGCGCCTGGCAATTAGTATAGAAACACTGTTTCCCACTGTTTCTGAGGCTAATTCTTGAACCGTAAGTCTTAGACACTCGATCTTGGCGGCATTCGTCTCAGCGCCTGGCAATTAGTATAGAAGCACTGTCTTTGAATTCTCTGGTTGTTTCGCAGGCGAGCTATTGACAAGTAAATCCTAGACGCTCGATCTTGGTTACTTTCGCTTTCGCGGCTGGCAGCAAAGTTCAGAACCATGTTTCTGTGAATAACTCTTGAACCGTAAGTCACAGACGCTCGCTCTTGGTTGCATTCGTTTCAGCTCGTGGCAGCCAGTCTAAAAAACACTATCTTGGACTTCTCTGGATGTTTCCCAGGCGAGCTGTTGGCAGCATGTTTAGAACCACTGTTTCTGAGGCTAATTCTTGAACCGTAAGTCATAGACGCTCGATCTTGGCGGCATTCGTCTCAGCGTCTGGCAATTAGTATAGAAGCACTGTTTCCCACTGTTTCTGAGGCTAATTCTTGAACCGTAAGTCTTAGACGCTTGATCTTGGCGGCATTCGTCTCAGCGCCTGGCAATTAGTATAGAAGCACTGTCTTTGACTTCTCTGGATGTTTCCCAGGCGAGCTATTGACAAGTAAATCCTAGACGCTCGATCTTGGTTACTTTCGCTTTCGCGGCTGGCAGTAAAGTTCAGAACCATGTTTCTGTGAATAACTCTTGAACCGTAAGTCACAGACGCTCGCTCTTGGTTGCATTCGTTTCAGCTCGTGGCAGCCAGTCTAAAAAACACTATCTTGGACTTCTCTGGATGTTTCCCAGGCGAGCTATTGGCAGCATGTTCAAAACCACTGTTTCTGAGGCTAATTCTTGAACAGTAAGTCATAGACGCTCGATCTTGGCGGCATTCGTCTCAGCGCCTGGCAATTAGTATAGAAGCACTGTTTCCCACTGTTTCTGAGGCTAATTCTTGAACCGTAAGTCTTAGACGCTTGATCTTGGCGGCATTCGTCTCAGCGCCTGGCAATTAGTGTAGAAGCACTGTCTTTGACTTCTCTGGATGTTTCCCAGGCGAGCTATTGACAAGTAAATCCTAGACGCTCGATCTTGGTTACTTTCGCTTTCGCGGCTGGCAGCAAAGTTCAGAACCATGTTTCTGTGAATAACTCTTGAACCGTAAGTCACAGACGCTCGCTCTTGGTTGCATTCGTTTCAGCTCGTGGCAGCCAGTCTAAAAAACACTATCTTGGACTTCTCTGGATGTTTCCCAGGCGAGCTATTGGCAGCATGTTCAAAACCACTGTTTCTGAGGCTAATTCTTGAACCGTAAGTCATAGACGCTCGATCTTGGCGGCATTCGTCTCAGCGCCTGGCAATTAGTATAGAAGCACTGTTTCCCACTGTTTCTGAGGCTAATTCTTGAACCGTAAGTCTTAGACGCTCGATCTTGGTTACTTTTGCTTTCGCGGCTGGCAGCAAAGTTCAGAACCATGTTTCTGTGAATAAATCTTGAACCGTAAGTGACAGACGCTCGCTCTTGGCTGCATTCGTTTCAGCTCGTGGCAGCCAGTCTAAAAAACACTATCTTGGACTTCTCTGGATGTTTCCCAGGTGAGCTATTGGCAGCATGTTCAGAACCACTGTTTCTGAGGCTAATTCTTGAACCGTAAGTCATAGACGCTCGATTTTGGCGGCATTCGTCTCAGCGCCTGGCAATTAGTATAAAAGCACTGTTTCCCACTGTTTCTGAGGCTAATTCTTGAACCGTAAGTCTTTGTCGCTTGATCTTGGCGGCATTCGTCTCAGCGCCTGTCAATTAGTATAGAAACACTGTTTCCCACTGTTTCTGAGGCTAATTCTTGAACCGTAAGTCTTAGACGCTCGATCTTGGCGGCATTAGTCTCAGCGCCTGGCAAATAGTATAGAAGCACTGTCTTTGACTTCTCTGGATGTTTCCCAGGCGAGCTATTGACAAGTAAATCCTAGACGCTCGATCTTGGTTATTTTCGCTTTCGCGGCTGGCAGCAAAGTTCAGAACCATGTTTCTGTGAATAACTCTTGAACCGTAAGTCACAGACGCTCGCTCTTGGTTGCATTCGTTTCAGCTCGTGGCAGCCAGTCTAAAAAACATTATCTTGGACTTCTCCGGATGTTTCCCAGGCGAGCTATTGGCAGCATGTTCAGAACCACTGTTTCTGAGGCTAATTCTTGAACCGTAAGTCTTAGACGCTTGATCTTGGCGGCATTCGTCTCAGCGCCTGGCAATTAGTGTAGAAGCACTGTCTTTGACTTCTCTGGATGTTTCCCAGGCGAGCTATTGACAAGTAAATCCTAGACGCTCGATCTTGGTTATTTTCGCTTTCGCGGCTGGCAGCAAAGTTCAGAACCATGTTTCTGTGAATAACTCTTGAACCGTAAGTCACAGACGCTCGCTCTTGGTTGCATTCGTTTCAGCTCGTGGCAGCCAGTCTAAAAAACATTATCTTGGACTTCTCTGGATGTTTCCCAGGCGAGCTATTGGCAGCATGTTCAGAACCACTGTTTCTGAGGCTAATTCTTGAACCGTAAGTCTTAGACGCTTGATCTTGGCGGCATTCGTCTCAGCGCCTGGCAATTAGTATAGAAACACTGTTTCCCACTGTTTCTGAGGCTAATTCTTGAACCGTAAGTCTTAGACGCTCGATCTTGGCGGCATTCGTCTCAGCGCCTGGCAATTAGTATAGAAGCACTGTCTTTGACTTCTCTGGATGTTTCCCAGGCGAGCTATTGACAAGTAAATCCTAGACGCTCGATCTTGGTTACTTTCGCTTTCGCGGCTGGCAGCAAAGTTCAGAACCATGTTTCTGTGAATAACTCTTGAACCGTAAGTCACAGACGCTCGCTCTTGGTTGCATTCGTTTCAGCTCGTGGCAGCCAGTCTAAAAAACACTATCTTGGACTTCTCTGGATGTTTCCCAGGCGAGCTATTGGCAGCATGTTCAAAACCACTGTTTCTGAGGCTAATTCTTGAACCGTAAGTCATAGACGCTCGATCTTGGCGGCATTCGTCTCAGCGCCTGGCAATTAGTATAGAAGCACTGTTTCCCACTGTTTCTGAGGCTAATTCTTGAACCGTAAGTCTTAGACGCTCGATCTTGGCGGCATTCGTCTCAGCGCCTGGCAATTAGTATAGAAGCACTGTCTTTGACTTCTCTGGATGTTTCCCAGGCGAGCTATTGACAAGTAAATCCTAGACGCTCGATCTTGGTTACTTTCGCTTTCGCGGCTGGCAGCAAAGTTCAGAACCATGTTTCTGTGAATAACTCTTGAACCGTAAGTCACAGACGCTCGCTCTTGGTTGCATTCGTTTCAGCTCGTGGCAGCCAGTCTAAAAAACACTATCTTGGACTTCTCTGGATGTTTCCCAGGCGAGCTATTGGCAGCATGTTCAAAACCACTGTTTCTGAGGCTAATTCTTGAACCGTAAGTCATAGACGCTCGATCTTGGCGGCATTCGTCTCAGCGCCTGGCAATTAGTATAGAAGCACTGTTTCCCACTGTTTCTGAGGCTAATTCTTGAACCGTAAGTCTTAGACGCTCGATCTTGGTTACTTTCGCTTTCGCGGCTGGCAGCAAAGTTCAGAACCATGTTTCTGTGAATAAATCTTGAACCGTAAGTGACAGACGCTCGCTCTTGGCTGCATTCGTTTCAGCTCGTGGCAGCCAGTCTAAAAAACACTATCTTGGACTTCTCTGGATGTTTCCCAGGTGAGCTATTGGCAGCATGTTCAGAACCACTGTTTCTGAGGCTAATTCTTGAACCGTAAGTCATAGACGCTCGATTTTGGCGGCATTCGTCTCAGCGCCTGGCAATTAGTATAAAAGCACTGTTTCCCACTGTTTCTGAGGCTAATTCTTGAACCGTAAGTCTTTGACGCTTGATCTTGGCGGCATTCGTCTCAGCGCCTGTCAATTAGTATAGAAACACTGTTTCCCACTGTTTCTGAGGCTAATTCTTGAACCGTAAGTCTTAGACGCTCGATCTTGGCGGCATTCGTCTCAGCGCCTGGCAAATAGTATAGAAGCACTGTCTTTGACTTCTCTGGATGTTTCCCAGGCGAGCTATTGACAAGTAAATCCTAGACGCTCGATCTTGGTTATTTTCGCTTTCGCGGCTGGCAGCAAAGTTCAGAACCATGTTTCTGTGAATAACTCTTGAACCGTAAGTCACAGACGCTCGCTCTTGGTTGCATTCGTTTCAGCTCGTGGCAGCCAGTCTAAAAAACATTATCTTGGACTTCTCTGGATGTTTCCCAGGCGAGCTATTGGCAGCATGTTCAGAACCACTGTTTCTGAGGCTAATTCTTGAACCGTAAGTCATAGACGCTCGATCTTGGCGGCATTCGTCTAAGCGCCTGGCAATTAGTATAGAATCACTGTTTCCCACTGTTTCTGAGGCTAATTCTTGAATCGTAAGTCTTAGACGCTTGATCTTGGCGGCATTCGTCTCAGCGCGTGGCAATTAGTGTAGAAGCACTGTCTTTGACTTCTCTGGATGTTTCCCAGGCGAGCTATTGAACAGTAAATCCTAGACGCTCGATCTTGGTTACTTTTGCTTTCGCGGCTGGCAGCAAAGTTCAGAACCATGTTTCTGTGAATAACTCTTGAACCGTAAGTCACAGACGCTCGCTCTTGGCTGCATTCGTTTCAGCTCGTGGCAGCCAGTCTAAAAAAACACTATCTTGGACTTCTCTGGATGTTTCCCAGGCGAGCTATTGGCAGCATGTTCAGAACCACTGTTTCTGAGGCTAATTCTTGAACCGTAAGTCATAGACGCTCGATCTTGGCGGCATTCGTCTCAGCGCCTGGCAATTAGTATAAAAGCACTGTTTCCCACTGTTTCTGAGGCTAATTCTTGAACCGTAAGTCTTTGACGCTTGATCTTGGCGGCATTCGTCTCAGCGCCTGGCAATTAGTATAGAAACACTGTTTCCCACTGTTTCTGAGGCTAATTCTTGAACCGTAAGTCTTAGACGCTCGATCTTGGCGGCATTCGTCTCAGCGCCTGGCAATTAGTATAGAAGCACTGTCTTTGACTTCTCTGGATGTTTCTCAGGCGAGCTATTGACAAGACGCTCGATCTTGGTTACTTTCGCTTTCGCGGCTGGCAGCAAAGTTCAGAACCATGTTTCTGTGCATAACTCTTGAACCGTAAGTCACAGACGCTCGCTCTTGGTTGCATTCGTTTCAGCTCGTGGCAGCCAGTCTAAAAAACACTATCTTGGACTTCTCTGGATGTTTCCCAGGCGAGCTATTGGCAGCATGTTTAGAACCACTGTTTCTGAGGCTAATTCTTGAACCGTAAGTCATAGATGCTCGATCTTGGCGGCATTCGTCTCAGCGCCTGGCAATTAGTATAAAAGCACTGTTTCCCACTGTTTCTGAGGCTAATTCTTGAACCGTAAGTCTTTGACGCTTGATCTTGGCGGCATTCGTCTCAGCGCCTGGCAATTAGTATAGAAACACTGTTTCCCACTGTTTCTGAGGCTAATTCTTGAACCGTAAGTCTTAGACGCTCGATCTTGGCGGCATTCGTCTCAGCGCCTGGCAATTAGTATAGCAGCACTGTCTTTGACTTCTCTGGATGTTTCCCAGGCGAGCTATTGACAAGTAAATCCTAGACGTTCGATCTTGGTTACTTACGCTTTCGCGGCTGGCAGCAAAGTTCAGAACCATGTTTCTGTGAATAACTCTTGAACCGTAAGTCACAGACGCTCGCTCTTGGCTGCATTTGTTTCAGCTCGTGGCAGCCAGTCTAAAAAACACTATCTTGGACTTCTCTGGATGTTTCCCAGGTGAGCTATTGGCAGCATGTTCAGAACCACTGTTTCTGAGGCTAATTCTTGAACCGTAAGTCATAGACGCTCGATTTTGGCGGCATTCGTCTCAGCGCCTGGCAATTAGTATAAAAGCACTGTTTCCCACTGTTTCTGAGGCTAATTCTTGAACCGTAAGTCTTTGACGCTTGATCTTGGCGGCATTCGTCTCAACGCCTGTCAATTAGTATAGAAACACTGTTTCCCACTGTTTCTGAGGCTAATTCTTGAACCGTAAGTCTTAGACGCTCGATCTTGGCGGCATTCGTCTCAGCGCCTGGCAAATAGTATAGAAGCACTGTCTTTGACTTCTCTGCATGTTTCCTAGGCGAGCTATTGACAAGTAAATCCTAGACGCTCGATCTTGGTTATTTTCGCTTTCGCGGCTGGCAGCAAAGTTCAGAACCATGTTTCTGTGAATAACTCTTGAACCGTAAGTCACAGACGCTCGCTCTTGGTTGCATTCGTTTCAGCTCGTGGCAGCCAGTCTAAAAAACATTATCTTGGACTTCTCTGGATGTTTCCCAGGCGAGCTATTGGCAGCATGTTCAGAACCACTGTTTCTGAGGCTAATTCTTGAACCGTAAGTCATAGACGCTCGATCTTGGCGGCATTCGTCTAAGCGCCTGGCAATTAGTATAGAATCACTGTTTCCCACTGTTTCTGAGGCTAATTCTTGAATCGTAAGTCTTAGACGCTTGATCTTGGCGGCATTCGTCTCAGCGCCTGGCAATTAGTGTAGAAGCACTGTCTTTGACTTCTCTGGATGTTTCCCAGGCGAGCTATTGACAAGTAAATCCTAGACGCTCGATCTTGGTTACTTTTGCTTTCGCGGCTGGCAGCAAAGTTCAGAACCATGTTTCTGTGAATAACTCTTGAACCGTAAGTCACAGACGCTCGCTCTTGGCTGCATTCGTTTCAGCTCGTGGCAGCCAGTCTAAAAAACACTATCTTGGACTTCTCTGGATGTTTCCCAGGCGAGCTATTGGCAGCATGTTTAGAACCACTGTTTCTGAGGCTAATTCTTGAACCGTAAGTCATAGACGCTCGATCTTGGCGGCATTCGTCTCAGCGCCTGGCAATTAGTATAAAAGCACTGTTTCCCACTGTTTCTGAGGCTAATTCTTGAACCGTAAGTCTTTGACGCTTGATCTTGGCGGCATTCGTCTCAGCGCCTGGCAATTAGTATAGAAACACTGTTTCCCACTGTTTCTGAGGCTAATTCTTGAACCGTAAGTCTTAGACGCTCGATCTTGGCGGCATTCGTCTCAGCGCCTGGCAATTAGTATAGAAACACTGTTTCCCACTGTTTCTGAGGCTAATTCTTGAACCGTAAGTCTTAGACGCTCGATCTTGGCGGCATTCATCTCAGCGCCTGGCAATTAGTATAGAAGCACTGTCTTTGACTTCTCTGGATGTTTCGCAGGCGAGCTATTGACAAGTAAATCCTAGACGCTCGATCTTGGTTATTTTCGCTTTCGCGGCTGGCAGCAAAGTTCAGAACCATGTTTCTGTGAATAACTCTTGAACCGTAAGTCACAGACGCTCGCTCTTGGTTGCATTGGTTTCAGCTCGTGGCAGCCAGTCTAAAAAACACTATCTTGGACTTCTCTGGATGTTTCCCAGGCGAGCTATTGGCAGCATGTTTAGAACCACTGTTTCTGAGGCTAATTCTTGAACCGTAAGTCATAGACGCTCGATCTTGGCGGCATTCGTCTCAGCGCCTGGCAATTAGTATAAAAGCACTGTTTCCCACTGTTTCTGAGGCTAATTCTTGAACCGTAAGTCTTAGACGCTCGATCTTGGCGGCATTCGTCTCAGCGCCTGGCAATTAGTATAGAAGCACTGTCTTTGACTTCTCTGGCTGTTTCCCAGGCGAGCTATTGACAAGTAAATCCTAGACGCTCGATCTTGGTTACTTTCGCTTTCGCGGCTGGCAGCAAAGTTCAGAACCATGTTTCTGTGAATAACTCTTGAACCGTAAGTCACAGACGCTCGCTCTTGGTTGCATTCGTTTCAGCTCGTGGCAGCCAGTCTAAAAAACACTATCTTGGACTTCTCTGGATGTTTCCCAGGCGAGCTATTGGCAGCATGTTCAAAACCACTGTTTCTGAGGCTAATTCTTGAACAGTAAGTCATAGACGCTCGATCTTGGCGGCATTCGTCTCAGCGCCTGGCAATTAGTATAGAAGCACTGTTTCCCACTGTTTCTGAGGCTAATTCTTGAACCGTAAGTCTTAGACGCTTGATCTTGGCGGCATTCGTCTCAGCGCCTGGCAATTAGTATAGAAGCACTGTCTTTGACTTCTCTGGATGTTTCCCAGGCGAGCTATTGACAAGTAAATCCTAGACGCTCGATCTTGGTTACTTTCGCTTTCGCGGCTGGCAGCAAAGTTCAGAACCATGTTTCTGTGAATAACTCTTGAACCGTAAGTCACAGACGCTCGCTCTTGGTTGCATTCGTTTCAGCTCGTGGCAGCCAGTCTAAAAAACACTATCTTGGACTTCTCTGGATGTTTCCCAGGCGAGCTATTGGCAGCATGTTCAAAACCACTGTTTCTGAGGCGAATTCTTGAACCGTAAGTCATAGACGCTCGATCTTGGCGGCATTCGTCTCAGCGCCTGGCAATTAGTATAGAAGCACTGTTTCCCACTGTTTCTGAGGCTAATTCTTGAACCGTAAGTCTTAGACGCTTGATCTTGGCGGCATTCGTCTCAGCGCCTGGCAATTAGTATAGAAGCACTGTCTTTGACTTCTCTGGATGTTTCCCAGGCGAGCTATTGACAAGTAAATCCTAGACGCTCGATCTTGGTTACTTTCGCTTTCGCGGCTGGCAGCAAAGTTCAAAACCATGTTTCTGTGAATAACCCTTGAACCGTAAGTGACAGACGCTCGCTCTTGGCTGCATTCGTTTCAGCTCGTGGCAGCCAGTCTAAAAACACTATCTTGGACTTCTCTGGATGTTTCCCAGGCGAGCTATTGGCAGCATGTTCAGAATCACTGTTTCTGAGGCTAATTCTTGAACCGTAAGTCATAGACGCTCGATCTTGGCGGCATTCGTCTCAGCGCCTGGAAATTAGTATAGAAGCACTGTTTCCCACTGTTTCTGAGGCTAATTCTTGAACCGTAAGTCATAGACGCTCGATCTTGGCGGCATTCGTCTCAGCGCCTGGCAATTAGTATAGAATCACTGTCTTTGACTTCACTGGATGTTTCCCAGGCGAGCTATTGACAAGTAAATCCTAGAGGCTCGATCTTGGTTATTTTCGCTTTCGCGGCTGGCAGCAAAGTTCAGAACCATGTTTCTGTGAATAACTCTTGAACCGTAAGTAATAGACGCTCGCTCTTGGCTGCATTCGTTTCAGCTCGTGGCAGCCAGTCTAAAAAACACTATCTTGGACTTCTCTGGATGTTTCCCAGGCGAGCTATTGGCAGCATGTTCAGAACCAATGTTTCTGAGGCTAATTCTTGAACCGTAAGTCATAGACGCTCGATCTTGGCGGCATTCGTCTCAGCGCATGGCAATTAGTATAGAAGCACTGTTTCCCACTGTTTCTGATGCTAATTCTTGAACCGTAAGTCATAGACGCTAGATCTTGGCGGCATTCGTCTCAGCGCCTGGCAATTAGTATAGAAGCACTGTCTTTGACTTCTCTGGATGTTTCGCAGGCTAGCTATTGACAAGTAAATCCTAGACGCTCGATCTTGGTTACTTTCGCTTTCGCGGCTGGCAGCAAAGTTCAGAACCATGTTTCTGTGAATAACTCTTGAACCGTAAGTCACAGACGCTCGCTCTTGGTTGCATTCGTTTCAGCTCGTGGCAGCCAGTCTAAAAAACACTATCTTGGACTTCTCTGGATGTTTCCCAGGCGAGCTATTGGCAGCATGTTTAGAACCACTGTTTCTGAGGCTAATTCTTGAACCGTAAGTCTTTGACGCTTGATCTTGGCGGCATTCGTCTCAGCGCCTGGCAATTAGTATAGACACACTGTTTCCCACTGTTTCTGAAGCTAATTCTTGAACCGTAAGTCTTAGACGCTCGATCTTGGCGGCATTCGTCTCAGCGCCTGGCAATTAGTATAGAAGCACTGTCTTTGACTTCTCTGGCTGTTTCCCAGGCGAGCTATTGACAAGTAAATCCTAGACGCTCGATCTTGGTTACTTTCGCTTTCGCGGCTGGCAGCAAAGTTCAGAACCATGTTTCTGTGAATAACTCTTGAACCGTAAGTGACAGACGCTCGCTCTTGGCTGCATTCGTTTCAGCTCGTGGCAGCCAGTCTAAAAAACACTATCTTGGACTTCTCTGGATGTTTCCCAGGCGAGCTATTGGCAGCATGTTCAGAATCACTGTTTCTGAGGCTAATTCTTGAACCGTAAGTCATAGACGCTCGATCTTGGCGGCATTCGTCTCAGCGCCTGGAAATTAGTATAGAAGCACTGTTTCCCACTGTTTCTGAGGTTAATTCTTGAACCGTAAGTCATAGACGCTCGATCTTGGCGGCATTCGTCTCAGCGCCTGGCAATTAGTATAGAAGCACTGTCTTTGACTTCACTGGATGTTTCCCAGGCGAGCTATTGACAAGTAAATCCTAGACGCTCGATCTTGGTTACTTTTGCTTTCGCGGCTGGCAGTAAAGTTCAGAACCATGTTTCTGTGAATAACTCTTGAACCGTAAGTCACTGACGCTCGCACTTGGCTGCATTCGTTTCAGCTCGTGGCAGCCAGTCTAAAAAAACACTATCTTGGACTTCTCTGGATGTTTCCCAGGCGAGCTATTGGCAGCATGTTCAGAACCACTGTTTCTGAGGCTAATTCTTGAACCGTAAGTCATAGACGCTCGATCTTGGCGGCATTCGTCTCAGCGCCTGGCAATTAGTATAAAAGCACTGTTTCCCACTATTTCTGAGGCTAATTCTTGAACCGTAAGTCTTTGACGCTTGATCTTGGCGGCATTCGTCTCAGCGCCTGGCAATTAGTATAGAAACACTGTTTCCCACTGTTTCTGAGGCTAATTCTTGAACCGTAAGTCTTAGACGCTCGATCTTGGCGGCATTCGTCTCAGCGCCTGGCAATTAGTATAGAAGCACTGTCTTTGACTTCTCTGGCTGTTTCCCAGGCGAGCTATTGACAAGTAAATCCTAGACGCTCGATCTTGGTTACTTTCGCTTTCGCGGCTGGCAGCAAAGTTCAGAACCATGTTTCTGTGAATAACTCTTGAACCGTAAGTCACAGACGCTCGCTCTTGGCTGCATTCGTTTCAGCTCGTGGCAGCCAGTCTAAAAAACACTATCTTGGACTTCTCTGGATGTTTCCCAGGCGAGCTATTGGCAGCATGTTCAGAACCACTGTTTCTGAGGCTAATTCTTGAACCGTAAGTCATAGACGCTCGATCTTGGCGGCATTCGTCTCAGCGCCTGGCAATTAGTATAGAAACACTGTTTCCCACTGTTTCTGAGGCTAATTCTTGAACCGTAAGTCTTAGACACTCGATCTTGGCGGCATTCGTCTCAGCGCCTGGCAATTAGTATAGAAGCACTGTCTTTGAATTCTCTGGTTGTTTCGCAGGCGAGCTATTGACAAGTAAATCCTAGACGCTCGATCTTGGTTACTTTCGCTTTCGCGGCTGGCAGCAAAGTTCAGAACCATGTTTCTGTGAATAACTCTTGAACCGTAAGTCACAGACGCTCGCTCTTGGTTGCATTCGTTTCAGCTCGTGGCAGCCAGTCTAAAAAACACTATCTTGGACTTCTCTGGATGTTTCCCAGGCGAGCTGTTGGCAGCATGTTTAGAACCACTGTTTCTGAGGCTAATTCTTGAACCGTAAGTCATAGACGCTCGATCTTGGCGGCATTCGTCTCAGCGTCTGGCAATTAGTATAGAAGCACTGTTTCCCACTGTTTCTGAGGCTAATTCTTGAACCGTAAGTCTTAGACGCTTGATCTTGGCGGCATTCGTCTCAGCGCCTGGCAATTAGTATAGAAGCACTGTCTTTGACTTCTCTGGATGTTTCCCAGGCGAGCTATTGACAAGTAAATCCTAGACGCTCGATCTTGGTTACTTTCGCTTTCGCGGCTGGCAGTAAAGTTCAGAACCATGTTTCTGTGAATAACTCTTGAACCGTAAGTCACAGACGCTCGCTCTTGGTTGCATTCGTTTCAGCTCGTGGCAGCCAGTCTAAAAAACACTATCTTGGACTTCTCTGGATGTTTCCCAGGCGAGCTATTGGCAGCATGTTCAAAACCACTGTTTCTGAGGCTAATTCTTGAACAGTAAGTCATAGACGCTCGATCTTGGCGGCATTCGTCTCAGCGCCTGGCAATTAGTATAGAAGCACTGTTTCCCACTGTTTCTGAGGCTAATTCTTGAACCGTAAGTCTTAGACGCTTGATCTTGGCGGCATTCGTCTCAGCGCCTGGCAATTAGTATAGAAGCACTGTCTTTGACTTCTCTGGATGTTTCCCAGGCGAGCTATTGACAAGTAAATCCTAGACGCTCGATCTTGGTTACTTTCGCTTTCGCGGCTGGCAGCAAAGTTCAGAACCATGTTTCTGTGAATAACTCTTGAACCGTAAGTCACAGACGCTCGCTCTTGGTTGCATTCGTTTCAGCTCGTGGCAGCCAGTCTAAAAAACACTATCTTGGACTTCTCTGGATGTTTCCCAGGCGAGCTATTGGCAGCATGTTCAAAACCACTGTTTCTGAGGCTAATTCTTGAACCGTAAGTCATAGACGCTCGATCTTGGCGGCATTCGTCTCAGCGCCTGGCAATTAGTATAGAAGCACTGTTTCCCACTGTTTCTGAGGCTAATTCTTGAACCGTAAGTCTTAGACGCTCGATCTTGGTTACTTTTGCTTTCGCGGCTGGCAGCAAAGTTCAGAACCATGTTTCTGTGAATAAATCTTGAACCGTAAGTGACAGACGCTCGCTCTTGGCTGCATTCGTTTCAGCTCGTGGCAGCCAGTCTAAAAAACACTATCTTGGACTTCTCTGGATGTTTCCCAGGTGAGCTATTGGCAGCATGTTCAGAACCACTGTTTCTGAGGCTAATTCTTGAACCGTAAGTCATAGACGCTCGATTTTGGCGGCATTCGTCTCAGCGCCTGGCAATTAGTATAAAAGCACTGTTTCCCACTGTTTCTGAGGCTAATTCTTGAACCGTAAGTCTTTGACGCTTGATCTTGGCGGCATTCGTCTCAGCGCCTGTCAATTAGTATAGAAACACTGTTTCCCACTGTTTCTGAGGCTAATTCTTGAACCGTAAGTCTTAGACGCTCGATCTTGGCGGCATTAGTCTCAGCGCCTGGCAAATAGTATAGAAGCACTGTCTTTGACTTCTCTGGATGTTTCCCAGGCGAGCTATTGACAAGTAAATCCTAGACGCTCGATCTTGGTTATTTTCGCTTTCGCGGCTGGCAGCAAAGTTCAGAACCATGTTTCTGTGAATAACTCTTGAACCGTAAGTCACAGACGCTCGCTCTTGGTTGCATTCGTTTCAGCTCGTGGCAGCCAGTCTAAAAAACATTATCTTGGACTTCTCTGGATGTTTCCCAGGCGAGCTATTGGCAGCATGTTCAGAACCACTGTTTCTGAGGCTAATTCTTGAACCGTAAGTCTTAGACGCTTGATCTTGGCGGCATTCGTCTCAGCGCCTGGCAATTAGTGTAGAAGCACTGTCTTTGACTTCTCTGGATGTTTCCCAGGCGAGCTATTGACAAGTAAATCCTAGACGCTCGATCTTGGTTATTTTCGCTTTCGCGGCTGGCAGCAAAGTTCAGAACCATGTTTCTGTGAATAACTCTTGAACCGTAAGTCACAGACGCTCGCTCTTGGTTGCATTCGTTTCAGCTCGTGGCAGCCAGTCTAAAAAACATTATCTTGGACTTCTCTGGATGTTTCCCAGGCGAGCTATTGGCAGCATGTTCAGAACCACTGTTTCTGAGGCTAATTCTTGAACCGTAAGTCTTAGACGCTTGATCTTGGCGGCATTCGTCTCAGCGCCTGGCAATTAGTATAGAAACACTGTTTCCCACTGTTTCTGAGGCTAATTCTTGAACCGTAAGTCTTAGACGCTCGATCTTGGCGGCATTCGTCTCAGCGCCTGGCAATTAGTATAGAAGCACTGTCTTTGACTTCTCTGGATGTTTCCCAGGCGAGCTATTGACAAGTAAATCCTAGACGCTCGATCTTGGTTACTTTCGCTTTCGCGGCTGGCAGCAAAGTTCAGAACCATGTTTCTGTGAATAACTCTTGAACCGTAAGTCACAGACGCTCGCTCTTGGTTGCATTCGTTTCAGCTCGTGGCAGCCAGTCTAAAAAACACTATCTTGGACTTCTCTGGATGTTTCCCAGGCGAGCTATTGGCAGCATGTTCAAAACCACTGTTTCTGAGGCTAATTCTTGAACCGTAAGTCATAGACGCTCGATCTTGGCGGCATTCGTCTCAGCGCCTGGCAATTAGTATAGAAGCACTGTTTCCCACTGTTTCTGAGGCTAATTCTTGAACCGTAAGTCTTAGACGCTCGATCTTGGCGGCATTCGTCTCAGCGCCTGGCAATTAGTATAGAAGCACTGTCTTTGACTTCTCTGGATGTTTCCCAGGCGAGCTATTGACAAGTAAATCCTAGACGCTCGATCTTGGTTACTTTCGCTTTCGCGGCTGGCAGCAAAGTTCAGAACCATGTTTCTGTGAATAACTCTTGAACCGTAAGTCACAGACGCTCGCTCTTGGTTGCATTCGTTTCAGCTCGTGGCAGCCAGTCTAAAAAACACTATCTTGGACTTCTCTGGATGTTTCCCAGGCGAGCTATTGGCAGCATGTTCAAAACCACTGTTTCTGAGGCTAATTCTTGAACCGTAAGTCATAGACGCTCGATCTTGGCGGCATTCGTCTCAGCGCCTGGCAATTAGTATAGAAGCACTGTTTCCCACTGTTTCTGAGGCTAATTCTTGAACCGTAAGTCTTAGACGCTCGATCTTGGTTACTTTCGCTTTCGCGGCTGGCAGCAAAGTTCAGAACCATGTTTCTGTGAATAAATCTTGAACCGTAAGTGACAGACGCTCGCTCTTGGCTGCATTCGTTTCAGCTCGTGGCAGCCAGTCTAAAAACACTATCTTGGACTTCTCTGGATGTTTCCCAGGTGAGCTATTGGCAGCATGTTCAGAACCACTGTTTCTGAGGCTAATTCTTGAACCGTAAGTCATAGACGCTCGATTTTGGCGGCATTCGTCTCAGCGCCTCGCAATTAGTATAAAAGCACTGTTTCCCACTGTTTCTGAGGCTAATTCTTGAACCGTAAGTCTTTGACGCTTGATCTTGGCGGCATTCGTCTCAGCGCCTGTCAATTAGTATAGAAACACTGTTTCCCACTGTTTCTGAGGCTAATTCTTGAACCGTAAGTCTTAGACGCTCGATCTTGGCGGCATTCGTCTCAGCGCCTGGCAAATAGTATAGAAGCACTGTCTTTGACTTCTCTGGATGTTTCCCAGGCGAGCTATTGACAAGTAAATCCTAGACGCTCGATCTTGGTTATTTTCGCTTTCGCGGCTGGCAGCAAAGTTCAGAACCATGTTTCTGTGAATAACTCTTGAACCGTAAGTCACAGACGCTCGCTCTTGGTTGCATTCGTTTCAGCTCGTGGCAGCCAGTCTAAAAAACATTATCTTGGACTTCTCTGGATGTTTCCCAGGCGAGCTATTGGCAGCATGTTCAGAACCACTGTTTCTGAGGCTAATTCTTGAACCGTAAGTCATAGACGCTCGATCTTGGCGGCATTCGTCTAAGCGCCTGGCAATTAGTATAGAATCACTGTTTCCCACTGTTTCTGAGGCTAATTCTTGAATCGTAAGTCTTAGACGCTTGATCTTGGCGGCATTCGTCTCAGCGCGTGGCAATTAGTGTAGAAGCACTGTCTTTGACTTCTCTGGATGTTTCCCAGGCGAGCTATTGAACAGTAAATCCTAGACGCTCGATCTTGGTTACTTTTGCTTTCGCGGCTGGCAGCAAAGTTCAGAACCATGTTTCTGTGAATAACTCTTGAACCGTAAGTCACAGACGCTCGCTCTTGGCTGCATTCGTTTCAGCTCGTGGCAGCCAGTCTAAAAAAACACTATCTTGGACTTCTCTGGATGTTTCCCAGGCGAGCTATTGGCAGCATGTTCAGAACCACTGTTTCTGAGGCTAATTCTTGAACCGTAAGTCATAGACGCTCGATCTTGGCGGCATTCGTCTCAGCGCCTGGCAATTAGTATAAAAGCACTGTTTCCCACTGTTTCTGAGGCTAATTCTTGAACCGTAAGTCTTTGACGCTTGATCTTGGCGGCATTCGTCTCAGCGCCTGGCAATTAGTATAGAAACACTGTTTCCCACTGTTTCTGAGGCTAATTCTTGAACCGTAAGTCTTAGACGCTCGATCTTGGCGGCATTCGTCTCAGCGCCTGGCAATTAGTATAGAAGCACTGTCTTTGACTTCTCTGGATGTTTCTCAGGCGAGCTATTGACAAGTAAATCCTAGACGCTCGATCTTGGTTACTTTCGCTTTCGCGGCTGGCAGCAAAGTTCAGAACCATGTTTCTGTGCATAACTCTTGAACCGTAAGTCACAGACGCTCGCTCTTGGTTGCATTCGTTTCAGCTCGTGGCAGCCAGTCTAAAAAACACTATCTTGGACTTCTCTGGATGTTTCCCAGGCGAGCTATTGGCAGCATGTTTAGAACCACTGTTTCTGAGGCTAATTCTTGAACCGTAAGTCATAGATGCTCGATCTTGGCGGCATTCGTCTCAGCGCCTGGCAATTAGTATAAAAGCACTGTTTCCCACTGTTTCTGAGGCTAATTCTTGAACCGTAAGTCTTTGACGCTTGATCTTGGCGGCATTCGTCTCAGCGCCTGGCAATTAGTATAGAAACACTGTTTCCCACTGTTTCTGAGGCTAATTCTTGAACCGTAAGTCTTAGACGCTCGATCTTGGCGGCATTCGTCTCAGCGCCTGGCAATTAGTATAGCAGCACTGTCTTTGACTTCTCTGGATGTTTCCCAGGCGAGCTATTGACAAGTAAATCCTAGACGTTCGATCTTGGTTACTTACGCTTTCGCGGCTGGCAGCAAAGTTCAGAACCATGTTTCTGTGAATAACTCTTGAACCGTAAGTCACAGACGCTCGCTCTTGGCTGCATTTGTTTCAGCTCGTGGCAGCCAGTCTAAAAAACACTATCTTGGACTTCTCTGGATGTTTCCCAGGTGAGCTATTGGCAGCATGTTCAGAACCACTGTTTCTGAGGCTAATTCTTGAACCGTAAGTCATAGACGCTCGATTTTGGCGGCATTCGTCTCAGCGCCTGGCAATTAGTATAAAAGCACTGTTTCCCACTGTTTCTGAGGCTAATTCTTGAACCGTAAGTCTTTGACGCTTGATCTTGGCGGCATTCGTCTCAACGCCTGTCAATTAGTATAGAAACACTGTTTCCCACTGTTTCTGAGGCTAATTCTTGAACCGTAAGTCTTAGACGCTCGATCTTGGCGGCATTCGTCTCAGCGCCTGGCAAATAGTATAGAAGCACTGTCTTTGACTTCTCTGCATGTTTCCTAGGCGAGCTATTGACAAGTAAATCCTAGACGCTCGATCTTGGTTATTTTCGCTTTCGCGGCTGGCAGCAAAGTTCAGAACCATGTTTCTGTGAATAACTCTTGAACCGTAAGTCACAGACGCTCGCTCTTGGTTGCATTCGTTTCAGCTCGTGGCAGCCAGTCTAAAAAACATTATCTTGGACTTCTCTGGATGTTTCCCAGGCGAGCTATTGGCAGCATGTTCAGAACCACTGTTTCTGAGGCTAATTCTTGAACCGTAAGTCATAGACGCTCGATCTTGGCGGCATTCGTCTAAGCGCCTGGCAATTAGTATAGAATCACTGTTTCCCACTGTTTCTGAGGCTAATTCTTGAATCGTAAGTCTTAGACGCTTGATCTTGGCGGCATTCGTCTCAGCGCCTGGCAATTAGTGTAGAAGCACTGTCTTTGACTTCTCTGGATGTTTCCCAGGCGAGCTATTGACAAGTAAATCCTAGACGCTCGATCTTGGTTACTTTTGCTTTCGCGGCTGGCAGCAAAGTTCAGAACCATGTTTCTGTGAATAACTCTTGAACCGTAAGTCACAGACGCTCGCTCTTGGCTGCATTCGTTTCAGCTCGTGGCAGCCAGTCTAAAAAACACTATCTTGGACTTCTCTGGATGTTTCCCAGGCGAGCTATTGGCAGCATGTTTAGAACCACTGTTTCTGAGGCTAATTCTTGAACCGTAAGTCATAGACGCTCGATCTTGGCGGCATTCGTCTCAGCGCCTGGCAATTAGTATAAAAGCACTGTTTCCCACTGTTTCTGAGGCTAATTCTTGAACCGTAAGTCTTTGACGCTTGATCTTGGCGGCATTCGTCTCAGCGCCTGGCAATTAGTATAGAAACACTGTTTCCCACTGTTTCTGAGGCTAATTCTTGAACCGTAAGTCTTAGACGCTCGATCTTGGCGGCATTCGTCTCAGCGCCTGGCAATTAGTATAGAAACACTGTTTCCCACTGTTTCTGAGGCTAATTCTTGAACCGTAAGTCTTAGACGCTCGATCTTGGCGGCATTCATCTCAGCGCCTGGCAATTAGTATAGAAGCACTGTCTTTGACTTCTCTGGATGTTTCGCAGGCGAGCTATTGACAAGTAATCCTAGACGCTCGATCTTGGTTATTTTCGCTTTCGCGGCTGGCAGCAAAGTTCAGAACCATGTTTCTGTGAATAACTCTTGAACCGTAAGTCACAGACGCTCGCTCTTGGTTGCATTGGTTTCAGCTCGTGGCAGCCAGTCTAAAAAACACTATCTTGGACTTCTCTGGATGTTTCCCAGGCGAGCTATTGGCAGCATGTTTAGAACCACTGTTTCTGAGGCTAATTCTTGAACCGTAAGTCATAGACGCTCGATCTTGGCGGCATTCGTCTCAGCGCCTGGCAATTAGTATAAAAGCACTGTTTCCCACTGTTTCTGAGGCTAATTCTTGAACCGTAAGTCTTAGACGCTCGATCTTGGCGGCATTCGTCTCAGCGCCTGGCAATTAGTATAGAAGCACTGTCTTTGACTTCTCTGGCTGTTTCCCAGGCGAGCTATTGACAAGTAAATCCTAGACGCTCGATCTTGGTTACTTTCGCTTTCGCGGCTGGCAGCAAAGTTCAGAACCATGTTTCTGTGAATAACTCTTGAACCGTAAGTCACAGACGCTCGCTCTTGGTTGCATTCGTTTCAGCTCGTGGCAGCCAGTCTAAAAAACACTATCTTGGACTTCTCTGGATGTTTCCCAGGCGAGCTATTGGCAGCATGTTCAAAACCACTGTTTCTGAGGCTAATTCTTGAACAGTAAGTCATAGACGCTCGATCTTGGCGGCATTCGTCTCAGCGCCTGGCAATTAGTATAGAAGCACTGTTTCCCACTGTTTCTGAGGCTAATTCTTGAACCGTAAGTCTTAGACGCTTGATCTTGGCGGCATTCGTCTCAGCGCCTGGCAATTAGTATAGAAGCACTGTCTTTGACTTCTCTGGATGTTTCCCAGGCGAGCTATTGACAAGTAAATCCTAGACGCTCGATCTTGGTTACTTTCGCTTTCGCGGCTGGCAGCAAAGTTCAGAACCATGTTTCTGTGAATAACTCTTGAACCGTAAGTCACAGACGCTCGCTCTTGGTTGCATTCGTTTCAGCTCGTGGCAGCCAGTCTAAAAAACACTATCTTGGACTTCTCTGGATGTTTCCCAGGCGAGCTATTGGCAGCATGTTCAAAACCACTGTTTCTGAGGCTAATTCTTGAACCGTAAGTCATAGACGCTCGATCTTGGCGGCATTCGTCTCAGCGCCTGGCAATTAGTATAGAAGCACTGTTTCCCACTGTTTCTGAGGCTAATTCTTGAACCGTAAGTCTTTGACGCTTGATCTTGGCGGCATTCGTCTCAGCGCCTGGCAATTAGTATAGAAACACTGTTTCCCACTGTTTCTGAGGCTAATTCTTGAACCGTAAGTCTTAGACGCTCGATCTTGGCGGCATTCGTCTCAGCGCCTGGCAATTAGTATAGAAGCACTGTCTTTGACTTCTCTGGATGTTTCCCAGGCGAGCTATTGACAAGTAAATCCTAGACGCTCGATCTTGGTTACTTTCGCTTTCGCGGCTGGCAGCAAAGTACAGTACCATGTTTCTGTGCATAACTCTTGAACCGTAAGTCACAGACGCTCGCTCTTGGTTGCATTCGTTTCAGCTCGTGGCAGCCAGTCTAAAAAACATTATCTTGGACTTCTCTGGATGTTTCCCAGGCGAGCTATTGGCAGCATGTTCAGAACCACTGTTTCTGAGGCTATTCTTGAACCGTAAGTCATAGACGCTTCGATCTTGGCGGCATTCGTCTCAGCGCCTGGCAATAGTATAAAAGCACTGTTTCCCACTGTTTCTGAGGCTAATTCTTGAACCGTAAGTCTTTGACGCTGATCTTGGCGGCATTCGTCTCAGCGCCTGGCAATTAGTATAGAAACACTGTTTCCCACTGTTTCTGAGGCTAATTCTTGAACCGTAAGTCTTAGACGCTCGATCTTGGCGGCATTCGTCTCAGCGCCTGGCAATTAGTATAGAAGCACTGTCTTTGACTTCTCTGATGTTTCCCAGGCGAGCTATGACAAGTAATCCTAGACGCTCGATCTTGGTTACTTTCGCTTTCGCGGCTGGCAGCAAAGTTCAGAACATGTTCTGTGAATAACTCTTGAACGTAAGTCACAGACGCTCGCTCTTGGTTGCATTCGTTTCAGCTCGTGGCAGCCAGTCTAAAAAACACTATCTTGGACTTCTCTGGATGTTTCCCAGGCGAGCTATTGGCAGCATGTTCAAAACACTGTTTCTGAGGCTAATTCTTGAACCGTAAGTCATAGACGCTCGATCTTGGCGGCATTCGTCTCAGCGCCTGGCAATTAGTATAGAAGCACTGTTTCCCACTGTTTCTGAGGCTAATTCTTGAACCGTAAGTCTTAGACGCTCGATCTTGGCGGCATTCATCTCAGCGCCTGGCAATTAGTATAGAAGCACTGTCTTTGACTTCTCTGGATGTTCGCAGGCGAGCTATTGACAAGTAAATCCTAGACGCTCGATCTTGGTTATTTTCGCTTTCGCGGCTGGCAGCAAAGTTCAGAACCATGTTTCTGTGAATAACTCTTGAACCGTAAGTCACAGACGCTCGCTCTTGGCTGCATTCGTTTCAGCTCGTGGCAGCCAGTCTAAAAAACACTATCTTGGACTTCTCTGGATGTTTCCCAGGCGAGCTATTGGCAGCATGTTCAGAACCACTGTTTCTGAGGCTAATTCTTGAACCGTAAGTCATAGATGCTCGATCTTGGCGGCATTTGTCTCAGCCTGCAATTAGTATAGAAGCACTGTCTTTGACTTATCTGGATGTTTCCCAGGCGAGCTATTGACAAGTAAATCCTAGACGCTCGATCTTGGTTATTTTCGCATTCGCGGCTGGCAGCAAGTTCAGAACCATGTTTCTGCGAATAACTCTTGAACTGTAAGTCACAGACGCTCGCTCTTGGCTGCATTCGTTTCAGCTCGTGGCAGCCAGTCTAAAAAAACACTATCTTGGACTTCTCTGGATGTTTCCCAGGCGAGCTATTGGCAGCATGTCAGAACCACTGTTTCTGAGGCTAATTCTTGAACCGTAAGTCATAGACGCTCGATCTTGGCGGCATTCGTCTCAGCGCCTGGCAATTAGTTATAAAAGCACTGTTCCCACTGTTTCTGAGGCTAATTCTTGAACCGTAAGTCTTTGACGCTTGATCTTGGCGGCATTCGTCTCAGCGCCTGGCAATTAGTATAGAAACACTGTTTCCCACTGTTCTGAGGCTAATTCTTGAACCGTAAGTCTTAGACGCTCGATCTTGGCGGCATTCGTCTCAGCGCCTGGCAATTAGTATAGAAGCACTGTCTTTGACTTCTCTGGATGTTTCCCAGGCGAGCTATTGACAAGTAAATCCTAGACGCTCGATCTTGGTTACTTTCGCTTTCGCGGCTGGCAGCAAAGTTCAGAACCATGTTTCTGTGAATAACTCTTGAACCGTAAGTCACAGACGCTCGCTCTTGGTTGCATTGGTTTCAGCTCGTGGCAGCCAGTCTAAAAAACACTATCTTGGACTTCTCTGGATGTTTCCCAGGCGAGCTATTGGCAGCATGTTCACAACCACTGTTTCTGAGGCTAATTCTTGAACCGTAAGTCTTGACGCTTGATCTTGGCGGCATTCGTCTCAGCGCCTGGCAATTAGTATAGAAACACTGTTTCCCACTGTTTCTGAGGCTAATTCTTGAACCGTAAGTCTTAGACGCTCGATCTTGGCGGCATTCGTCTCAGCGCCTGGCAATTAGTATAGAAGCACTGTCTTTGACTTCTCTGGGATGTTTCCCAGGCGAGCTATTGACAAGTAAATCTAGACGCTCGATCTTGGTTACTTTCGCCTTCGCGGCTGGCAGCAAAGTTCAGAACCATGTTTCTGTGAATAACTCTTGAACCGTAAGTCACAGACGCTCGCTCTTGGTTGCATTGGTTTCAGCTCGTGGCAGCCAGTCTAAAAAACACTATCTTGGACTTCTCTGGATGTTTCCCAGACGAGCTATTGGCAGCATGTTCACAACCACTGTTTCTGAGGCTTATTCTTGAACCGTAAGTCTTTGACGCTTGATCTTGGCGGCATTCGTCTCAGCGCCTGGCAATTAGTATAGAAACACTGTTTCCCACTGTTTCTGAGGCTAATTCTTGAACCGTAAGTCTTAGACGCTCGATCTTGGCGGCATTCGTCTCAGCGCCTGGCAATTAGTATAGAAGCACTGTCTTTGACTTCTCTGGTTGTTTCCCAGGCGAGCTATTGACAAGTAAATCCTAGATGCTCGATCTTGGTTACTTTCGCTTTCGCGGCTGGCAGCAAAGTTCAGAACCATGTTTCTGTGAATAACTCTTGAACCGTAAGTCACAGACGCTCGCTCTTGGTTGCATTGGTTTCAGCTCGTGGCAGCCAGTCTAAAAAACACTATTTTGGGACTTCTCTGGATGTTTCCCAGGCGAGCTATTGGCAGCATGTTTAGAACCACTGTTTCTGAGGCTAATTCTTGAACCGTAAGTCATAGACGCTCGATCTTGGCGGCATTCGTCTCAGCGCCTGGCAATTAGTATAAAAGCACTGTTTCCCACTGTTTCTGAGGCTAATTCTTGAACCGTAAGTCTTGACGCTTGATCTTGGCGGCTTTCGTCTCAGCGCCTGGCAATTAGTATAGAAACACTGTTTCCCACTGTTTCTGAGGCTAATTCTAGAACCGTAAGTCTTAGACGCTCGATCTTGGCGGCATTCGTCTCAGCGCCTGGCAATTAGTATAGAAGCACTGTCTTTGACTTCTCTGGATGTTTCTCAGCGAGCTATTGACAAGTAAATCCTAGACGCTCGATCTTGGTTACTTTCGCTTTCGCGGCTGGCAGCAAAGTTCAGAACCATGTTTCTGTGAATAAATCTTGACGTAAGTGACAGACGCTCGCTCTTGGCTGCATTTGTTTCAGCTCGTGGCAGCCAGTCTAAAAACACTATCTTGGACTTCTCTGGATGTTTCCCAGGCGAGCTATTGGCAGCATGTTCAGAACCAATGTTTCTGAGGCTAATTCTTGAACCGTAAGTCATAGACGCTCGATCTTGGCGGCATTCGTCTCAGCGCATGGCAATTAGTATAGAAGCACTGTTTCCCACTGTTTCTGATGCTAATTCTTGAACCGTAAGTCATAGACGCTAGATCTTGGCGGCATTCGTCTCAGCGCCTGGCAATTAGTATGGAAGCACTGTCTTTGACTTCTCTGATGTTTCGCAGGCGAGCTATTGACAAGTAAATCCTAGACGCTCGATCTTGGTTACTTTCGCTTTCGCGGCTGGCAGCAAAGTTCAGAACCATGTTTCTGTGAATAACTCTTGAACCGTAAGTCACAGACGCTCGCTCTTGGTTGCATTCGTTTCAGCTCGTGGCAGCCAGTCTAAAAAACACTATCTTGGACTTCTCTGGATGTTTCCCAGGCGAGCTATTGGCAGCATGTTCAAAACCACTGTTTCTGAGGCTAATTCTTGAACAGTAAGTCATAGACGCTCGATCTTGGCGGCATTCGTCTCAGCGCCTGGCAATTAGTATAGAAGCACTGTTTCCCACTGTTTCTGAGGCTAATTCTTGAACCGTAGTCTTAGACGCTTGATCTTGGCGGCATTCGTCTCAGCGCCTGGCAATTAGTATAGAAGCACTGTCTTTGACTTCTCTGGATGTTTCCCAGGCGAGCTATTGACAAGTAAATCCTAGACGCTCGATCTTGGTTACTTTCGCTTTCGCGGCTGGCAGCAAAGTTCAGAACCATGTTTCTGTGAATAACTCTTGAACCGTAAGTCACAGACGCTCGCTCTTGGTTGCATTCGTTTCAGCTCGTGGCAGCCAGTCTAAAAAACACTATCTTGGACTTCTCTGGATGTTTCCCAGGCGAGCTATTGGCAGCATGTTCAAAACCACTGTTTCTGAGGCTAATTCTTGAACCGTAAGTCATAGACGCTCGATCTTGGCGGCATTCGTCTCAGCGCCTGGCAATTAGTATAGAAGCACTGTCTTTGACTTCACTGGATGTTTCCCAGGCGAGCTATTGACAAGTAAATCCTAGACGCTCGATCTTGGTTATTTTCGCTTTCGCGGCTGGCAGCAAAGTTCTGAACCATGTTTCTGTGAATAACTCTTGAACCGTAAGTAATAGACGCTCGCTCTTGGCTGCATTCGTTTCAGCTCGTGGCAGCCAGTCTAAAAAACACTATCTTGGACTTCTCTGGATGTTTCCCAGGTGAGCTATTGGCAGCATGTTCAGAACCACTGTTTCTGAGGCTAATTCTTGAACCGTAAGTCATAGACGCTCGATCTCGGCGGCATTCGTCTCAGCGCCAGGCAATTAGTATAGAAACACTGTTTCCCACTGTTTCTGAGGCTAATTCTTGAACCGTAAGTCTTAGACGCTCGATCTTGGCGGCATTCATCTCAGCGCCTGGCAATTAGTATAGAAGCACTGTCTTTGACTTCTCTGGATGTTTCGCAGGCGAGCTATTGACAAGTAAATCCTAGACGCTCGATCTTGGTTATTTTCGCTTTCGCGGCTGGCAGCAAAGTTCAGAACCATGTTTCTGTGAATAACTCTTGAACCGTAAGTCACAGACGCTCGCTCTTGGCTGCATTCGTTTCAGCTCGTGGCAGCCAGTCTAAAAAACACTATCTTGGACTTCTCTGGATGTTTCCCAGGCGAGCTATTGGCAGCATGTTCAGAACCACTGTTTCTGAGGCTAATTCTTGAACCGTAAGTCATAGACGCTCGATCTTGGCGGCATTTGTCTCAGCGCCTGGCAATTAGTATAGAAGCACTCTCTTTGACTTCTCTGGATGTTTCCCAGGCGAGCTATTGACAAGTAAATCCTAGACGCTCGATCTTGGTTATTTTCGCTTTCGCGGCTGGCAGCAAAGTTCAGAACCATGTTTCTGCGAATAACTCTTGAACCGTAAGTCACAGACGCTCGCTCTTGGCTGCATTCGTTTCAGCTCGTGGCAGCCAGTCTAAAAAACACTATCTTGGACTTCTCTGGATGTTTCCCAGGTGAGCTATTGGCAGCATGTTCAGAACCACTGTTTCTGAGGCTAATTCTTGAACCGTAAGTCTTTGACGCTTGATCTTGGCGGCATTCGTCTCAGCGCCTGGCAATTAGTATAGAAACACTGTTTCCCACTGTTTCTGAGGCTAATTCTTGAACCGTAAGTCTTAGACGCTCGATCTTGGCGGCATTCATCTCAGCGCCTGGCAATTAGTATAGAAGCACTGTCTTTGACTTCTCTGGATGTTTCGCAGGCGAGCTATTGACAAGTAAATCCTAGACGCTCGATCTTGGTTATTTTCGCTTTCGCGGCTGGCAGCAAAGTTCAGAACCATGTTTCTGTGAATAACTCTTGAACCGTAAGTCACAGACGCTCGCTCTTGGCTGCATTCGTTTCAGCTCGTGGCAGCCAGTCTAAAAAACACTA